>NC_090021.1:218593877-218826377 GCF_037176765.1 Anolis sagrei | reverse complement strand
CTTCATGTGATATGCTGATGCAACTAACAAACCTATACATTAGGTGCTATGTTCACCAGACTACAATCTATAAACACTTGTTAGACACTTTCCCACTTCACTAAATTCTCAAATGGCCAATTCATGTCTATCAGAAAAGAAATAATCTCTCAGTCAAGTTGGATCTAGTTTTACTTTTTCAACAAAAAAAAAAAAAAATAAAACTCTGTATTAACACTTGTATAAAGGTTTAGATATAAAGTTAGCCAAAAAGTTGATATAGTGCAATTGATTTACTTCAAGGAAAAATGTTCAAGTATAGATAAACATCTTTACAAGATGCCATTTAAATTCTGTTATTGCACAAATTTTTAAAAAATCTATTCCTTAAGTCTTGGGGAACTGCTTCATATTAACTATGAACAACTAATACTGAATTATATAATTAAAAATCAATTTCCATTTATATTTAACTGTACATATCTAAAACATTTCTTAAAACTAATATTTTATTGCTATTTTCATTCTTTCAATTCCCCCTTATTTAAGGCTAATGTAGGATGTAATAGTATATTTATAAACTACAGTTACATAATATGCCTATGTAGCCAAACAACTCCCATTGTTGCACATTGTTTGGTCAGCTTTTTCATGATTTGAATGGGAAGCAGAATACTGACTTTCATCATTTTACACTAATTAAAAATAGGACTAATTTTAGGCATAAATCTCCAAGCAAGGGACTATTTTAGACTTACTTTCCGATTTAGTGGAGAAATTCACCAGGCTCCATTGAAGTTGGCTAGATGATTGAGAATTCACTGCACTGTCTAGCCAGCTTCTACTGCACTTGTCTGAGGACTGAACTAAAGAATATAGACAGAAATCAGGTTTCATTTAGAAACACTCCCAATCCAGCACACCAAACAGTCCGTTTCCATTAAATCAAAATACTTGTGAGAAAAAAATCCTCCAATCTGAGGGGTGGAAAGCAATTTGTACCTGTTGTAGGGCAGGTTGGCACAACTATGGTCCCTGAGGACTTTTTATCAACTAGGGAATTAATACTCCCCACATAAGTTGCCCCACTACTCAACTTATTGGTGGCACAGCCACTAACTTGCATGCTTCAAAAAAACATACTTAATTCTTCATATATTCAGTATAATTACTGAAATCACCTATTCTTCCATTCATACCAGGTCTCTTGGTAACTGACTTCTTCATTTTGACCCCAAAGGAGTCACTATGGTACCTGAAAACTTTACCCAGCTGTTGTTATGACTATTTCCTTTCCCCCAAAACATTATGTCTCCTTGAACCTAATTAATGGGATGTGTTACCTTTTCACACTCCCTTTGATTTACTTGCGGGAGTATTTTTTTTTAAAAGCCAAGATGCTCAAGTCTTACCAGCAGGTGAACTGAAGGAAAAAGTGAAATGGCAGTGAAGTAAGACGAACATTCAAAAAAATGAGGACTACTCATTATTTTAACCTGCCTTGCAAAAACAAAATGTTTAGCCCAATCTAAGACACGTTTCACAGAAAGAGGTTCAATTGAGTTCAGTGTGACTTACATCCTAGGAAACATAGTTAGGATGGCAGTCATAATACATTAAGAGTTATGACAGACTAGTTTAACTTAACATTCTTCCATACGGAAGGGAAATTACAAATATTACAAATATATTCATGATTTGGAAATACCAAAAGTGCAGGATGTGCTGCTACTGAATGTTCCATCATATTCTGAGCAGCAGAGACTTCATAGCAAAAATAAACCTTACTTCACCAGAGTCTGCAAACAAATAGTATACTTTTGGAAGCAGTTTGAACTCGTACCAAAAGGCTAACTCTTTTTGTACTCCATGAAGCGCTATCAGGCCTAAGTTATTAGCAGCAATGGCAACTGATTTTCATGGCTTCTGACTAAAAGAAACTGAGGTATATCTCTAAGGATGCCAAAAAAATCCTGCTATAAGACTCATAGGGAATTGTGCATAACCAAAGTGCTCCAGACAGGTGGCAACAGATGGCATAATACCACTGATAAATCTGTCCCCCCAAATTTGTACCAATATGAAAATAAAACTGTCAATTATGCTGGCACTTATTGAGATGATGTTGTAAACGTTGCCTCTCTTAGTCTAGAAGCAGTTGTCCAGCACCCTTCAGCTTACAAACAGCTGGGCTACTTGCCACAAGGGCAGACCGAGATGTAATTGTTCTTCCGGATAGCTGCCTTCAAATTGTGCTTAAATGGAGCACACTCTAGATGCTGCAAGGGCAAACTGGGAGCCTGGCTTAACTCCATGCACAGAGAAGAAATCCAGCCAAAAGTGGAAGTAAGTTTGCCATCAAGAGCCAGAGGGTTACAACCAGGCTAGGAGAACAGGAACACAAATCTGAAAGTTAGAAACAAAATCACATTAGTACAGGCAAAATTATGTAGGTACTTCTTTAGATACTGTTTGTGTGTCTAAGAGCACATTCAAAGCAACCCTCGTCAACAGAATTAGAATTAGTTAGGGGTTTCAGCACAATGCTAGTGGTTTGTACAAATGAAATCGAGCAAAAATATGGCACACGGCTCTCCTTTTCTGCAACCATCTCAGATCATCCATACCGAATCCAGTCAGTAGGGTAAAGTTTCCTATTGATGCCTTATTGCACTGTCCCAAAGGCTTGGCCCCACAATCATTACAGGAGTCAAGAAAAGGTGAGGCAGTTTTCTTCCTGCTACAATCAATACTTGCAATAATACTAAATTAGAAACAATAGAGCAGAACAAACCCCCAAATAGATTCCCCAAATTCCAACTCTAATTCACTGAATTATACTGAGGGACTGGTGTGCTGGTTTAACTTACCGAGAGATGCAATTTTAGTCAAGTTAGCCATTGGAGGAGGAGGGTCCTGCTCAGGTGGACAGATGTCACAGAAGTCTAGGCATGCTGGGCAGACTAGGTTCCCAATATGCACCCATCCATTCATCTGAATATTCACTGGGAGAATCTGACCTGAGCGACTGCACAAGTATGCCATGTCCTTGACCCAAACTGTCAGTCCATGAGCAGAACAAGAAACCTAGAAAATAAAGCCAGAATTGTTTTGTTTACACAGTAAACTACTCTTAATTAATGGAACAATTTCTGAGCCTTTCAATGTGTATTTTGTTCAGGATCCATTGTCAAGAGAAGAGATGAACAAAAGCATTAATGTAGCCACTCAGTTGTTTGCATATGGGTCTGGAAAAGGACAAATTGGAGGTCGGGCAGTGGAGGAAGGCTCTACTGAATTACTCATTTCAGTCGCCTCAGACTTTTGCCAAAGAACCAACTTAACGTGAGGCAGAAAGATGTTTTCACCTCCCACACAAAGGATAATACACTAAGGCCACTGTAGCGAATTTGTTACTCTGTATGAAAATTTTAGTGTATAGATCTATGTTCGCAGGGGGCAGATAAGGAAGATTAGAGACAAGAGAGGATAGCAACAGAGGGACAGGATTTATTTGCATATGGAGGCTGATTGGTCATATGCAGATTAGCATAGCCCCAGGATTTCAACAGGTTGAGAGACAAAATGACAGTTGGGAAGAGCAGGGCTGAACATTCTAAAGGGGCGGAGTTAAGTTCAAAAAGGAGGGGAGTTAGAGGGAGAGTTTTAAAAGAGAGTTAGTTGAGTAGGGATTGCAGTTTGTGAAGGACAGAGAGTTAGGGATTCCTGTTCATGAATGGTAGTTAATAAATCCTGTTAGAAAAGTAAGCCGCTAGTCAAATAGAGTACAAGTTTTGGGAACCTAAAGAAAAGCCAGTGGTGCTTGAATCGGAAAGTACTTTTAGTCCTGTATGTGTAAAGCAAATACCATCTTGATAAATGAGAAACATTGAAAGCCTATTTCAGGAAAGTGCAACAAGTATACTATACGTGACTGAAACTCAAGTTTGCAACAAAAATAGTAATTGTAACCACAACCGTTTGGAGCTTGGAATGTTTGAATAAACGTTGATACTTTGTTTCATACAAGAGAGACTCAAGCATGTGATTCCAAGCCAAGAGGCTTCTGCTTTATAACACTCATAGCAATTCAGATATTAAAGTGTTGACAGAGGACTGCACATAGGTGCATGCTTCTTTTACAAACTGGTGGCCTCCCTTTTGTTACAGCCACCTTCATTCTCTCAGGAAATATAAAGTAAGATGTAGAGCAGGGATCTTTAAGTCTCCTGTTTTTTGGACAGCAACTCTCATAATCTCTTACAACTGGCTAACCTGGATGGACCTCCTGTGAGCTGGCAAACAAAACAATCTGGAGGACCAGAGTTTCCGAACTAACCTGCCTCATAAAAAATCTGTTTGGACAATGGGATATACAGTATTAATCACTCAGTCTTACAGTGAATACAACACCCTGGTGATTGCAAAAAATAAAAATAAAAATAAAAAAGGGAAAGAAAGGAAAGGAAAGAAACAAAACAAATTAAGTGAGACATGGCATAGTTATCCGTATTTTTGAGGACATTCTGAAATGTCTGTGAGTATAAAAATATATCTACAAGTGGATTCCAGGATTCACGGAAAGATTTGTGCCAAAAAATATCTGAGTGTGCGTACACGCATGTGCACATGTCTTGAGGTGGAGGGTGCCTTCCTTGATCTCCTACTATCTTATATTAACGTTTTTTATAATTTTTTAACAAATATGAAAATGGATTTCAGGAGCCATGGAATGTTAGAAAGGAAATGTGAGTTTTATATGTGGGTGGGTGGGGGGTGCGGAAGAGGGGGTTGGTTTTGCTTGATCCCTTAATACCTTACATTATTTGGGAGAAGGTCACAACAAACTGATACACTGAGTGACATACTATACAATTTTGTTGTGGGTCCCATTGTTTAGACTTAGAACTCAATTTTACTTTTCACTGAAATCTGGTTGAAATATTGCACGTATGTTGAAAAAAAGATGGCTCTTCACTGTAAAATGATAGCATATGTTAAGATTTCAAGATCTTCCAACATAACTCTATCACGTATCAGAACATTTAAGAATGCCACAATACTTGGTCACCACAAATTTGGAAATAAATACTTCCCTCTAATTAAAGGCTACAAAAGGCAACTATGATATACAGTGAGTCCGTGGTATCCATTGAGTTTGGTAGATGCTCAAGTCCCGATATATACAATGGCACAGTAGAATGGTGTTCTTTATATGGCAAAATGTAGAGTAGCTTTTTTTGGAATCTTAAAAACGTATGTTCATATTGTGAGTGGTTGAATCTATTGAAGCAGAATCAGTGGACATGGAAGGCCTCCTGTACCTCAAAATGCCATCTTGTGATTTTATTGCTGTTTTCCTAATATAGTGAGCCAAAGGATGAATATTCTTTGGATGTATGAGAAGTAACAATCCTGAACAATATTTAACATACTGACTAAGCCCAAAGTCCAAAGGTTTAAAAGCAAATCTGTCTCTCTGCTCATTTTTATGGACTGACTGGTGAAAGCAAACATAATTTCAGTGCTTTCTTATATACAAACAAAACCAACAAAAAATCCTACTGGTTTCCAATTGGTTACAATAACCCCCCCCCACCCCCCGCTCTTTCTATTTATTTATCCTTGTATCTAAAAATGCAAGGATATACACAGAGCAATCACTTTTGCCTGGATTTAACCAACTGGAAAACAGTAAGATAGCCATGTTAAGGTGTATTAAGGTATTTGCATTACCAATGGCTATTAGGTTCATCCCCAATCTGCATTTCAGAAAAATGGGATGTGGGGAAAATCTGCTGCAAGTAATTTATAGTTTTAGATGGCTTTTCTTTAGGTAATGAGAAGAGGAAGAAAAAGAATCAATTGTAATGGGCCAGATTTATCCACAGGTTCACAACCCCCGATTCAACCTACTGTGGATTCACATGCACATAATACAGTAAGCCCAAAAAATACTGGCCGGGGCTTGTCACCGCTTCCATTGCTGCCCTATGCCATTTTAACAGACTTGACATGCACAGTATTTGTATCTGCAGGGAGTCATGGAATCAAACGCCTGTGGAAACTAAGGGCCCACTGTATTCTCCTCTGTAATTAATTTGATTGGCAACATAGAAACACATAATGATGGCTGTAAGAAACAATATCTAAACAAATCTTTAATAAATGGGAAGTTAAAGGAAGAACTTCTTTAATTACCTGGTAACATCCACTACCCCAGTCAGGATAACTTAGTTTCTTTCTGCATTGTTCCATAACGAAAGGTGATTTCTGAATGAGGCAGACTGAATTTGGTCCATATTTTTCAGCACCATAGTTTTTGTAAGGATCTATAGGACAAAAACCCCCAAAGGTTTCTGTTAAGAGTTGTGTGGTTCAATAGATGGTAAGAGTATAGTCAGCCCTCCACTTTTGCAGGGCTTAGGGGTGCAGACCCCATGGGGCACCACCCACCAAGATCACAAAGGGAATAGGAGCAGGAGGAGGAGGCCCATATGCTGCTGCCGCCACACCACTTAACCTGCAGAGTCCAGCTTCTCTTCTGGTGCTCTGCTTGTGTCTGTCTCCCAGTAGCTCCTTTTCTTTGCCCGGCAAAACGGATACATGCAGTGCACAGGAAGAGAAGCTGGGATCATTAGGACACATGAAGTTGCACACGGAGCCTGCTCCTCTTCCTCCCAAATCTGTGTGTGTCTGCCCCTCCCTCCTTTGCCTGGACAAAGCAAACACATGTAGCACACAGGAAGAGGGAAAGGACCCAGGATTCATCAGATAGGTGAATGATGTGCAGGGCCAGATCCTTCACCTTTTCCTCTGTGTCATGTGTCTGTTTCACTTGGACAAGGGAAGGGAGGAGCTGGAGAGAATAGACAAGCACAGCACACAGGAAGCGGAGCAGGGCCTTTGTGCCTTTTCCATATTTATCCTGAGGAGTCCACCTCCTCTTCCGGTGTGTTGCGTATATCTTTTCCCCAGGACCTCTTCTCTTTTAATCAGACGAAACAGATGCCTGTGGCACATGGGAGAAGGGAAAAGGAGCCAGGATCTGTGGGGCACACCTGTTCCTCTTCAAAGCAATGGTATGTCAACTGTCTGAATCCAGAAGTAACAGGAAAAAGTAACAAAAAAGAGCTTCATTTTCAACTACAGTATCACATCCTGGTTTATTACCCCCAAACCAAGCTAATTTATGAACACACTTGAATTACAATCTCAAGTGAAAATCATAGTTTAGACAATAAAGCATCAATTCATGCTATATTTGAACTGAGCTTGAAATTCACAATGCTTGCAATAGAGGAACAAAATCCAAAAATCAACTAACCTGGTTGATTTTCCAGTATCCTGCAATCTGAACTGCGTTGGAATTCACCACTTAAATGCCAACTAAATTCCTGGCTGAAAGGACAGTAATCAGCAATTTCAACTGATCCACCATAATAAGGCAAATCTTCAGATGGTATTCCATATAGGCTGTCAAAGTACTGTAAAAAGGGAGTGCCAGAGGTGATAAGAAGGAACAGTGTTATATATCACCATTATGAGAATAACCATAGTAACATTTTATGGAAGTGATAAAAAGTCGAATCTATAGACAGCATGAATGCTACAGCTGCTAATGCCATTTTAACCTAGTTTTTTCAGTATAATTTTTATTGGTAAGCTAAGGGAAAAAATGGCACTCCATGCAGTCATGCTGGCCACATGATCTTGGAGGTGTCTATGGACTATGCTGACTCTTCGGCTTAGAAATAGAGACAAGCACCACCCCCCAGAGTCAGACTCGGATAGACTTAATGTCAGGGGAAACCTTTACCTCTTATGGGAAATAGAGAAGGGTACAAGAATAGATATATAGAGACTTTTTTCTAACATATTATAGTCTTCTTCCATTGTTGTCTAATACAAAAAGGTTTCTATGCTTAAAGAAGGAAAGAAAAAATAATTTCTTATCTAGTCTAAAACAAAAGAATAGAAAAGCGAGTATAGTATAGAAAGAGAAGATAGGAAAGTTAAGAAATAGAAAACCTAGTTTTTTTTAACCAAATGTGTTGCCATGTGTTCTATGATTTTTTTAAAACAACAGACCAGAAGTCCAGTCAGAATTTGCCCTGCTGAAAAAAAGTTATTAGTAGATCTAGGAAACAGCACTCAAGCAGCCTTCCATGTAATCTCAATTATGTACTCCAGAGAATTGATTCAATCTCATACAATAGTTTTGAATAGTGCAGAGTTGTAAGGAAAATACATATAAGGCACCCTCCTGTTGAAGCCATGGGTAGGCTCTGTGTGTGTGTCCATACACATATGTGCAGACAGCCAGTCATCTCCTTCTGGACCTGCCAATGGGCTTCTTCTGACAACACAAATGCTTAATACAGAAGAGAACATTGGTGATGGATGCAAGTAAAAAAGAATGTGGTCCTGCTTAAGTCAGGAGAGAATGTAGGGATGAAGCCAACCATAATGGACTACTCCTCGTGCCATCTCAGAATGAACCTTCACAGTAAGTCTAATTTCTCATTTTGTTATTTCTGCTTAGAGAACACCTAACAAATACCAAAGCTGTAAAGCTAAATGTACACACTGGAACTTCATAGTGACCATTAAGTCTGATGTATAGCTGACCATATTCAGTTTGCTTGCTCTTTTTGTTTCTTTGATTTGTAGATGAGAAAATAAATGTGCACGATGTTACTTCTAATAATGGCAAATGTTTTGAAAAGAACATTTATGTGATTGCTTCCCCTTAATGTTCTGGGAGAAGTCCACTCTGGAGATTCCACTCCAGAGATTGCAGTCCACCCTGGTGCAGTAGCCTCAGAGTGCAGACCGGAGCAGCCATTGTACCTCGTGGCTGAGTTCCTTAGCCTGTGTGCCTCCATCTGCCTGCTTCCCACTTGCTCTTCTCCACTTTGGGAGATTGCTGTCCACTGAGGAAGTTTGGGTTAATTCACTTTATGTGCTTTTTATTCCTGGTACTGTATATTTTGCTTCAAGAAAAGGGGGGGGGGAGGCTGGAATTACAGTATGATGCTGTTTTGCCTTGCTGTACACTGACCAACACATTTTGTTGCCTCAAATGTGCTTCCTTGCCACAGTGGCTGAAGGGAACCAAGCGCTGCCTATCGCTGGACATTTTAGACATTATTTGTTATTTATAAAGTACATATCCATGTAACAAAAATGGGGTGGTTTTGGGGGGACGGAACAGATTAATAGCATTTTAATGGGGAAATTCGCTTTGAGATAAGAATGGTTTGACTTAAGAACACAGGCACAGAACGAATTAAAATCTTAAGTCAGGACACCACTGTACTTGACTGAGTATCTCTCTATATATAGATACACATGACTAAGAGTTACATCTGCTGTAAGTGAGGCTCATTTTTCATCCAGCACACCACATACACTTGCTGGTTTTAGACTTCCCTTCACTTGAATTCTAACTGCTGCAAATTTTGTCTTTTATTTAACATATAGCAGCTTGATTTTCAGTGCAGGTTAGTAGGTTTTACTGGAGTTAAATTGCTTTAACACACTGATGATTATGGGATCTGATTATAAAGGGCAGGCTAGCGATTCCTTAACAAATAAATAATGTGCCATTATCGACTCATGTTCTTGTGATACCACAGCATAGCTCCAAGCAGAAGATTGAAAGCTTCTCTTCCATTTTCCATTAACCACTGTTTAGCATATTATCCACATTGTATCAATGGCTATCAATGGAAAACTGCCTGAATTAGGTTAATGGGATTAGAACATAAAAACTAATTACATGATGTACCTGATATTCCTGAGGCAGCTGTTGAGGAAACTTTTGTAAATTGCACACGGCTACTGCTCTGTGGTCCTGTCTGCAGGTTAGTTGCAATGGATTACTTCGCAGAGTGTCGCAATATGGAGCTACCAGTTCTTTCCTTTGTACAGGATTAAAAACAACAGCAAGAGAACTTTAACACCGTTAACTGTTAAAATAATCACTGATTATTTTCAATATTAATCATGCAATCATTATTATGTTAATGCAATTTAAGCGCAATTGTAGAACATGAAATTTCAGAAAGAATTCTTACTTTCTCCGCCTGTTGTCAATCCAAAACTTACAACTTTTCATCACAAAGTCGCAACCTTTATCTCGTCCCCAGTCAAGTTTTTCTGCCATGCTATAATTGGCTCTATACCAGCTACGAAGACAAGATAAAAAGGAAACACTGTTATTAAGCTATCACTTCTTAATGGTCAGACAAAGTAATTTTTAAAAGCCTGAATAGGAAAAATTAAGAGAAGATGCACAAATATTTCTATAAATGGACATCAGTATTTTGACACCACCCCCCCA
This sequence comes from Anolis sagrei, assembly GCF_037176765.1. Taxonomy (NCBI): domain Eukaryota; kingdom Metazoa; phylum Chordata; class Lepidosauria; order Squamata; family Anolidae; genus Anolis; species Anolis sagrei. The sequence goes on along the minus strand of NC_090021.1, from coordinate 218,816,050 downwards.
GTTCCCTCTCCTCAATTTTTTTAAGGTTTATACAATATTTGTTTATATGGTGACAGGCAAACAAAGAAAATATATTTTGCCCATTTACTGAATAAGCTAGTCATTAAAACAGGTATAAAGAGGAAGAAAGCCTGAAACAGCTAATTCAGGCTTATCAAATTAGCTACCTCCTCAGCTATTGCCCACTTCTTCCATTTCTCATTATGCATTTGCAACAGTGGAGGGGAACCCATGTCAGTTATGATAGTTAAATATCCTCTGGTATTTACTCTAGATATATTTACTGCAGAATATGCACGGGGGAGCAAAAAAAATGCTTTTAGAACTTCATGACAGTTTAACTTATCTTGACTCAACATGTAAAAATTTCAAATGTATCAAAAGAAAATGGCTGAAAGATGTGCAGAATCCCATCTGAATTCAGGTTTCTGCCACCACTATACCAAACTCATTGTTTCTTGTATTACAATTACCAAAGTGCTATTCAGACATTTAAAGCATAGTTCAAGTACCGCAACAAACCTGGGCTTGTCTCTTTTGTGTATTTTGGTTACCTTTCCTAAAACAAGACACATTTAAATGATAACAAGGGTTGCGCAGCTTAATTGTAAATTCTTACCCAGTATCTTCCATTAATGCCAAAGTAATCCGAGAGAAGACCCTATTCTGAGTGTGTGATCCAGTCATTGCTTCGTTCTGAAAGTAACCAACAACTGTTAGATTCCATTAAGTAGCTTTGAAGAACAGAGACCCCCCACAGGAGGTTGCTGATGTAAATATAATATTAGTACAGTAGTACGTGTAACTGCTAGTTAACCTTTTTCTTTCATGAAAATGTGTTTTTTGCAGTCTTCCAATTAGAATTATTTCACTATAATCCTAATTTTAGTAGCATCGCCACACATAATTGATAACAGGTTGCCACTCCATTAGCAGCAATCAGACAGCAGCATCCTTTCTTTCTTAAATAAATAGTTCCACATCCCATTTTTAAATTTTTTAATTGCTTGCTGTAATTTGTATTATTTAGGCAGTAGCAGCTGTCCAACAGTAACAAACTATGAAATGAAAATGTTAAGATAAGAGTCATGAAGAGAAAATCAGTGCAGCAGACAAAATCAGCTGAGGTCATCACAGCCTGCATTTCAGATTATAAGGGCCTCATCAAAAAGCCACATGTCTATATACAAACCTCCAACAAACGCTTCTCCCAGTGATTGAGTTCGGTGCCCATGCCACCTTGATTTTCAAGTTCCATGCCTTCTAGAATTGGGCAGTCAAAATGTTTTCGGGCCTCCTCCTTTAGAAAAATACATTAGAAGACAACTCAGTATGCTTATTTGAAAATAAAAACATTCCACCCTACACATGAGGTTTACATGTCATAGCAGATGCGATGAGCTTCTTTGTCAAGCAAAAATTTCTATTGGAAATCATCTTTACTATTAGGTAGCTGTAAAAAAAATGACCTGGAAATACTACTGTATTTCATCAGTTCTAAGATGCCATTGATTGTAAAGTGCACACTAACTTCAGGATCACCAACAAAAGAAAGCTTTATTTATATTTACAAAACACACCAGCAATTCTAAGACACACCCTGCTTTCATACATGTTTATAAGGGAAACAAGTGTGTCTTAGAATCAAGGAAATATAGTATTTCAAGTTGATTGCACTCTCAGGAACAACTGAAGGAAATTTGGACGAAAATTTAATTTGACCTAAAACACTTGATCTTTACAGTGGGCCTTCCACATTTGTGGCTTTCATTATTCACAATCTTCCACTGCCTGTCTGCCTCCTGTAGTTGGGACTGCCTTGTGATCAGCAGCCTGACCCCAGGAGCTGAGGGATGAGGAGTCATTCCACATATAGCACCCAACTCAATAACAACAACAACAACCTGCCTCCCCTTATGGCAGGGCACAACATTGTTAAAACAGAGAGATAAACTCAACATGATTAAAATACATATAACAAAATGCACACAGATAAAATGCAGGTTAAAATTCACCCATAAAATATAGGTTAAAATTCAAAAATTAAAAACTGACTGGGGAGGCCTGCCAGAATATAGGTCTTCAATTGAGTTTTGAATTCTGACAGCTGATTTAGCTGTCAAATCTCTTCCGACAGGTCGTTCGTCAGTCTTGGGGTGGCCGATGAAAAGGTACTCTGATTTACGGTTACCAGTCGAGTTCTGGTAAGTTGGGGTAACCATCCCCCAGAGGACCTCAGTGTCCTAAGGATCGTGGATTGGGCAGGAGAAGGCAATCCTGTAGGTAACCTGGACCCAGACCAAGAAGGATTCAAAACTAACACTTTGTACTTGTCTGAAAACTAATTGGCAACCGTTGGAGTGAAGACAGGGTTACCCTGAATATTCCCACGGTGGTAGCCCTGTCCTTGAGAGGTGATGGAGGGCAAGTTATCAGACTCTATACCACAGTCTCCCAAGGATGGGAATACTGGGGAACCTTGGAAGCTGAGCATCTGAGGTCAAGGGATTCCCCCCCCCCCCTTCCCAACAACAGAAATGCTCAGCAACCACTCCTATAGTAGCTTGGCCCTCTGAAGGTGCGTAGTGGGGGCTAAGGGATTTCCCTGTGCAGCCACTTCCTTATGACAGGGAGTGGTAACTCTGCATCAACGACTTTCCATGCCACCGTCATATAAGAACAGAGAGCCTGAGAAGATTCCCAAGGCAACCCCAACATCAGTTGAGTTGATGAAGTTGATGACTGGCCCGCTACTGCTTACCCCACAGGGGAGGGGCTGCCTTGGGAATGTTCTCTAGGTGCTTCCATCACAGGAGATCTATTGCCTGCTGCCACTCATCTCCTGAGGGCAGGGCTGCTGATTTCTTACAACTTCATATCTGAGCACCACCATTAGATGTATTGTGAAAGAAGCAAAAGAGATACTTACAACTACTTTAGGAGTTATCAGAAGAAATATATTGTGACGCAGAAGATTATTGCCCCGTACATCCCATAACCTGACTGCATTCCGTACAACTCTTTGGCTCCACTGATACACTCCAAGACTGAAAGGAATGCAGAGTGAATTAATATGACTGAGAAACAGAATAAGTTCTATATTTGCTCATTAGCTGACCAAATCCAAACAGTCAAAATATGACTAACATAACTGTGCACTTCATAACAGCTGTCCTTTTACAAATGAGGGCATAGAAAAACAGATGGTATGCTAAGAAAACATTGCATCACTATCTGAATCACTACTGTATTAAAATGGTGGTACAAAAACAATTTAACTAGCACCAAAGTACTTCTCAAATTCCAACTGTCCTCTTCTGTGTAGATTCAATATATATACCTTTCATTAAATGCTGGCAACCCATTTGCATATCTGGAAGTTAAAGGATTTCCATCATCATCACGATAGAATGCAAATAGTCCGGCAGAGAATCCCTTGAAAAGTAACCAAAAAAAATAATTTAGATTACGTACTACAATGCAATTAAGCAGGTTTTCCTATGAAGTCAGTAAAATCTCATAAGTCAATTGACTGCAAACAATATGCACACATATACAAGGTTCACATTTATGTCTTCACAAAAATGAACAAAACACTACAAAAACCCTTGCATAATACTATACAATGAATGTGGTACTGGTATTTCAAAGTGATGTATGAAATATCAATTCTTACCAATGCATGAATGATTTCATGTTTCACTGTAGATAGCATGCCGACAAATTCCTGTGCTTGGGTTGAAATCATATTTGGACACAGATTGGCATACCCTGCAATTGGCCTAGGAAACAATAATAAAATGCATTAATACAGAATTAAAACAACGATTTTTCAAGAATATGAGAAGTTTAAAGTTTTATCTGTTGTAGCTTTCAAGCAGAATTGGGTTTAAATGCAAGATTTTTACATTTCATTATATGATATCGCTCAGTCAAATGTCATTTTTCTTCAATAATTGGACAAAATGTGAATCCACTTCATGAAAAGAAGAGTCACATTTTTCCATTTAATGCAGCTCTCAAAAATTGGAACAACTAGGCAGAGAATTTAATAAAAGAGAGAAAATGCTTCTCCACTAGTGGTGTTCATCCAAAGTAGATAACCCTATTTTTTTTTCCTTTCCAAGAATTGGAAAACATGTAGTAGATCTTGAAACAAGCAACATCAGAATAGCAAATATTTCCCTATGTCATTTGTTACAGTAGTTGCTTATATGCCTAGCTTTCGATTACATGCCCACATTGTACAACATCACCTCTAATCTATTAACACATAAAACAATGTTGTATACTGGGTGATGGACAAAACAAATATCAAATGAAAGACAACTTCAAAACATACATTGGTGGCTTATTTAAGAGTAAGAGTGAGTCAGCACTCCCAAAGTACGCTCAAGACTTGTTTCTCTATCTACCTGTTACTTCCTGAACAGATGAGCACAACCAAATCAGTATGTTTATCATACCAATCTTTTTGTTTCAGTAGTTTAGAAGGTCCTACAAGATCCATTTGCGTACATCGGTACAGCTGTTATGCTTATCCCATATGCATTAAATTTAACTTGGAAGAAAATGTTACCTGTCCATATTTGCTTCAAGCTGACAGTATGCTGCATAGGCAATGATATTTTCTTGGCCACACCTTTCTGTCGTCAGAGCACTAACGTATAATACAAAGTCAGCATCTTGAACCCCTTCTTTGTCTGGATCACCAACAGGTCCACAAAGCCATCCATTTTCACTGCAAACTCTACATTGCTAGGATATTGCATTTAAGAGAAGTTACTTCTAAATAAAAGTCATTTTGCTCAAAACTTCTGTTTTAAGTACAGAAAGTTTTTTTAAAAAAATTCTTAGACAGAGGAAAGATCCAAACCATAATTTCCCCCCTTGCTACTAATACAGACTCTGTATTATTGGTAATGATCAATTCTCAAAGGAAGATACATATTTGAGTATTTTCCTATGAGTTGATGTTAAAAAATACATTTGGGACTCCACAGTGTTTTTTCTTAAGAGCTCAAAGCCCAGAAAGCAGTTTGCAAAATTAGCAAAAGGAAATGGTCAAATGTTTTTGCATATGGAATATTTCTCCTCACGTTTTCTTTGGGGAAAAAATCTTCCAACTCAAAGTTTCAATATTTTTTTCCCTAAAAGCCTTGAAGATATAGCTTTTGAAGAACAGACTTTGAAAACCCCAGGCATGCAAATATGCAGTGCATTTATATCATAAGACAGATGGATAAAATGTACAAACATTGGAACACAGATAATATATGCAAACATATGGTCTATTACATGTACATTCAACTGTAGTGATCATCAAAACTTGGCATCAAAGAAATGACAGACAAGCTGAATTATCTCTCATAATCTGATCAAAGCTATTAACAAAGAAAAAATTATTGCTTTTCAATTGTTTCACATAATTCCGTATTCAAAGAAATTAAGGCAGTAAACACAGGACAGACTAGTAGAGATGGGCTGGACCCCATTTAACTCATTAATATATCCTGCTTTTCAGAAATAATACTCCCAAGGAAGCTTCCAATAAATAAATATACTACTATTGGATTTTATTGTTTTCAACTAGTGGTGTTTTTGATTTTATGCTGTTTGTTACCATTATTATTGTTGTGATATTGTTTGCGCACTTATTATATTTTGTATGTTTGCAATGTTGCGTGCTTTTGTTAGCCACCCAGAGTCTCTTCAGGGAGATGGTGGCAGGGTACAAATAAACTTGTTATCATCATATATTCAAACATTAAAAGACAATGGACTGATATTTAAAAACTAATCAGGATGTATCAATATAACACATTATGAGACTTAGTGAAGCATCAAATGCCTTTGCACTCAGATTGACAGTTTAGATGCATCATTAATCCACTCAACTCAACAGCTAGTCGTCTCATCTCTGTCTGCCCTTAAACACTACTTTTCTTTTTTCTTAATTTGACCCCTTTAATGTCTCAGACAACAGATTTGCTTTGAAACCACAGTGTGTTATCCCTGTTCTCCAGCTGCCACTGGTTTAGTTTGTGATGCCACAGCAAGGCTGGCCTTATTTGGCCAGGTACCAAAGAAGGATGATCCTATGTGGAATTAAATCTCCTTACCATGACAGCCTCCTTCATGATTTCAAAGCAGTCTGTAGCAGGTCAGCTATCTTAGATCTTATCTCTAGAGCTCTTGCAACTTATAAAAGGACTGGTTGCGACATATTTTGAGGGTGCTTATTACAGATGTATAATAAAATGTTTTAAACTATTGTAAGATATGGAATAAAAATTCTAATGTCACTTATACACTAAAGAAATGAAAATGCATTACCTGAAGGTGTTCCTCAGGGACTATAACTGGTCCACACTTTGTAAACTCCGCACAGGCTCCTCTGCAGTATCTATGAGGGTCATCCTTCTTCCTTAAATACTGGTTTGTTACACACTGTCTTCAAGCAAATCATAATCAGACATTTACTAAAGAAATGAACCATCCCACAAAATAGAGAGGTATTATAAGTAAGGATGTTAGAAATCACAGGCAATTAACATATCTGTTACGTACATTTAGTGACTTCCTACACTCAGCTGTTGTACGGTTTTCGGGTTGTATGGCCATATTCCAGAAGCATTCTCTCCTGATGTTTCACCTGCATCTATGGCAGGCATCCTTAGAGGTTGTGAGACCTCATAACCTCTGAGGATGCCTGCCACAAATGCAGGCAAAACGTCAGGAGAGAATGGTTCTAGTACGTAGCCATACAGCCCGTAAAAACTTACAACAATCCAGTGATTCTGACCATGAAAGCCTTCGACAATACATTTCTGCACTCAGTTTACTTAACCGACATGTATCTGAGTGTCTTCCTCCACCACTGATCCTTGTTGAATCACAGCACAGAGCTCTATCTGACTCAAACCTATAGATCTCTGCTCTGCAATTTGTGTGCCTGATTTCAGTGGAGGCAGTGGGAAATGCAGTGTGTGTTAAAGAGCAGCCCACATGTTGTCCAAACTGACCTCATCAATATGGAGTTACACTTACACTTGAGGGCAGGAGGAGGAGAACAACACTGATCGCTATGCAATCAACAATATCATAATAAAGATTTTTATTTTGGTTCTTAGTACTAAACAATGTAAAGATAATACATACCTGCTTAATAATACAGTACCAGCAGGTTTGCGAACTTGAAATGTCTTCTCTAAATAAGAAATAGCTTGTGGGAAAATCTTATTCTAAAAGAAAAAAACAACAAAGCAAACCTGCTTATACTAAAATATGTGATCATATTCTAAAAAATGAAGTCACATAGCTCATTATATTTACTAAGTCTTTTCACATTTTTGTGAATACAATAAGCATACATTTAACCAAAAGTATTTGGTGTTCTTATACCATAAAAATAAATACATGGACTTGTGTAATTTGAGATTATAAATACTGTAAACGATACTGGTAACAGAAATTATGACTCCTTTTTAACCTGGTTAAATACCTCTCGTTAGTAATAATCACATCCAGAATTTACATGGATGCTAACATTGCAACTTTATTAAAGCTGCCAGAAGGAAGGATTGTGGAATTTGAACCAGGAAGGAAAAGATGGCATTGAATTATGTGACTTGCTCCTCATTTCTACATGCTGAAGCAAACACAAAATGCCAAGCACCAAGTTTCAAAAAACAATTTTAGAGGCCAAGTGTTTACAAGACAAAGATGAAGTTATTGCAGGCATGGATCATGCAAACCTTTGACCTGGAACAATTCAACCACTCCATTCAATGATACTCCCCACAAACATATAGGAAGAACATGACATACCTTTATAAGGTGTTTTTTTTCTGGCAGCAAACTATGAGAGAAAAAAGAAATCAGAGAAAGAAATTGTTTTCTATGTGTAGTAAGTATCATCTCCAACTCACTTACTGTCATTCCTTTCCCCAAAGCTAGCTATCCCACATTCATTACTGACACACTGCTTCTTATTCCTCACTTTCTTTAGGGAAAGCAGAAGGGAGAAGAGATAATAAGAGATAATACAGTAGCCTTGTCCTCCCCAACAATCAATTCCAAGTCACAATAGGAGTTTGGGAGAGTGCTGTTATACTTACTCCTCAACACTTCTGTCATACACAGTCTTAATTCTTAGTTGTTGATCAGCATTTCTCTTCATAACATGATTTTCTTTAAGATAAACTTTGTAGATAACCTGAACAAAGAATAAGTGCATCTGACAAACTGTTTTTATAATGTAAAGCAATAGAGATTCACACCTTATTTCTTCCATTTCACATTTTACTTTTATAAGATGTGTAGATGCAATCCAATGTTATGTGTGTTCACTTGGCAGCGGGGGCGAGGGGGGGGGGGTTATCCCAACTAACTCATTACGGTTTTCTGCTCAGGTCCTATCTACACTGACGATTTAATGCAGTTTCAAATAGGTATTGAAAAAAGTGGTTGAACTGTGCAGATGTTTATATGGGAAATACTAGAACCAGTTTGTGGCCTAGATGGTGATTGTGTAAACCACAGAGCACTGATACACATTAAGGGCTTTCTTTTGCACACTTTTGTGAGTGTCTAGTCTGGTCACTGAAGTTTGAAGCTAGTTTCAAACAGCATGAAATAGTCAATGCAGATGGGGCCTCAGTTACTAGTTTCACTCGGAAATAAATATACAGATTTCAATTAATTCTACCTTATTTAAGGATGATATATTCACTGGATGTACATTAAACTTTGCCCTATTATTCGCTGCAAAATATATAGGCAACATATGAAGTATGAACAATCAGTGTTTCTTGAATATTTATGCAAACAGTTTTTGAAATATATCGAACTTTTACTTTATACCTTTAAATTTTCTTACAGAACTCCTTTAACATTTTTACGGTTCAAGCCTGAAAATAATAATGTAATTTAAAGCACATATCATTAAATGGCCACATGGAAATATAATGAAAGCTCAATTAACTGGATATTATTAACAGAACATGTCAAGAATTACTTTGATTTTTGATACAAAACTGCACAACCATAACTTCACCTCCAGAACCAATACTGCAGAAAAAAAATATTTTGTCTGATGTGCATGAATTGTCAGAGAGTTATTGGTTCTCAAATTTACATTTGTATAGCATTAAAATAAAATAATAGCATCAGGTCATTAAAATAGGAGCATCATGATTAAGAGAATACAATTTTCTTAATAGCCATCCAAATCAAAAGGTCCCAGTTGCTAAACAAATCTAGGGCATTGTCTTATGGATGCTAATGCAGAAATTAGTGGAGATAAGCCAATTCTCTCACACCAGAAGCAACCTGCAGTTTCTCAAGTCGCTTCTGGTCTGATTTAAAAAAAGTAGAGACCAATTTACATTTAAACAAACATGAATACCATGAACTTTCATGAATATAACTCAAATGGAATACAGAATTATATTTATATCATGGTTGGAGTGAGGCAGAATGTAATAGGAGAAAGGAAGACAAATCATGTCCCTTGACCTACATTTTGAAAGGTGGTATGACAAAGGCCATTCAGATGTTTGATGGGTAAAACCATGAACAGATAAACTATTTATTTATTTATTTACCACATTTGTACCCCACCCATCTCACCCTGAAGGGGACTCAGGACAATCTTACAACAGGAAGCGATTTTATGCCAACCCATATAAATCCTAAAATAAGCAAACACAATTAAAAGTCCAAACATTTAAAAACATTAATTATTAAAACAACAATTAAAATCACGCAAATTCAAAATGCTGTCCAAGTCCTGTCTATTTGTCAATCATGTCAATTCGTTATAGTTATTGCACTGCTTCACTTACTGGTTGAATGCTTGGTCCCATAGCCACATCTTAAGTTTTTGTTCCCCTGAAGATCAGGAGAGAGGGGACTGACCTGATTTCCTTGGTGAGGGAGTATAGCTGAGGGGCCACCACTGGGAAGGCCCTGACTCTCCTCCCCACCAACTGAGCCTGCTACACGGGAACCATTTGAATTGTGCTCAGTAGCAGATTGGCAGCCGGTGGAGCTGATACAACATCGGAGTTGTGTGCTCCCTGTACACCGCTGCAGTAAGGAACCTGGCTGTTGTCCATTGGACCATCTGAAGCTTCTGAACAGTCTTCAAAGGAAATCATAGAATCAAAGAGTTGGAAGAGACCTCATGAGCCATTCAGTCCAACACCCTGCCAAGAAGCAGGAATATTGCATTCAAAACACCACTGACAGATGGCCATCTAGCCTCTGTTTAAAAACCTCCAAAGAAGGAGCCTCCACCGCACTCCAGGGCAGAGAGTTCCACTGCTGAACGGCTCTCACAGTCAGGAAGTTCTTCCTCATGTTCAGATGGAATCTCCTTTCTTGTATGTATTGCAGTAATCGATTTGGGATGTAACGAGAGTGTGGACCACTGTGGCCAAGTCTAACTTTCCAAGGTACAGGTGCAACTGGCACACAAGTTTTAATTGTGTGAAAGCTCTCCTGGTCACTGCTGAAACCTGAGGTTCCAGACTCAGTGATGAATCCAGTAAAACACTCAAGCTGCAAATCTGTGTCTTCAGGAGGAGTGTAACTCTGTCCAGCACAGACTACAAAAAGTGGCATGACTAACCTACCTCTGATTTCAATGGATCGCTTCATACTAGCAGCTGGAACAAAAGATTTTTTAAAAAACTGAAATGCAAACAGTACATCTCACAGAACAATCGGCATGACAAAAACAGAATACAAGCACACACTTGCTTTTCTTTATGTACTTCAGCTCCGCAGATCCGTTTAAGTCCTATTGCCGCTGTTGTTTCAGACTTATGGCAACTCTCATTGAGTTTTCTGTGGCTGAGAGTTTACAGTCTGCCCAAGGTCACCCCAATGGGTTCCACGACTGAGCTGGGAATCAAACCCCGGGGGCATCTACACCAGGCCTGGGCTCTAAATGCAAATGGAGTATCCCTTATCCAAAAAACTGGGGCCCAGAGGCGTTTTGGATTGTAGAATATTTGCATCCACATTACAAAATGCCTTGCTGGAAATGGGACCCAAATCCAAACACGACATTCATAACACATAGCCTGAAGGCAATGCTATACACAACATAGTTTCCAATTGTATTTTTACCGTATTCATTTGTATGCATCATAACACAAAAGATGTGGGGTTTTAAAATTACTGATTTCGTGTTTAAATGCATTTTGCTCTGCTTTTAATTTTGCATCATGCCATGAGTCTCTGTATCGGCATAAAATAAAGTTTGGGCAAGCAAGGAAACATTTTAGATCTATTGTGAGCATGAAGCCCCTTCCCTTCCCTTCCTTTCCCCTTCCCTTGGGGTCCTTCTCACCTCGTTGGTGCCGGGGACGCGATGGCGGCAGGAGGGGGCCGCCAAGGCCCAGGCCCGGTGGTTGCTCAGCAACAGCAGCGCGGCGAAAGCGGCGGGGAAAGCCGCGAGCGGCCGGGGAAGGTGTTCGACTCCCCGGCCCTTCCGCCCGGCCGCCATCTTGGACAGCCTCCTTCACGACCGCTGTGTCGCCATGGCCTCGGAGTACAAACGAGGACGAGGCACTCCTCCCAGCCAATAGGAGAGCGCGGGGCTGCAAAGGGCGGCGCCCCATTGGATGAATCTCATGGTTTGCCTCTGTGGGGGCGGAGCGACGAGAGCCAATGGGCGGGGTGTGGCCGTCACCAGCACTCTCCAAGCCAGCCAATGAGGAGAACGGATATCCGCATCCGCAGCCTGATTGGTTGTCGCTCATTGGAGTAGGGCATAAATACTCTAGTGAGGGAAGCCGGTAGAGGTTTGTGTTTTTTGAGGTCAGAGAGGGTGGGATCTTATTTATTTATGACATTTATATGCCGCCCTTCTCATCCCGAAGGGCACTCAGAGCGGCTTACAAGACATATATATATATATGTATGTATGTATAAATAGATATGCAGATGACACCACTTTGATGGCTGAAAGCGAGGAGGAGTTGAGGAGCCTTCTAATCAAGGTGAAAGAAGAAAGCGTAAAAGCTGGGTTGCAGTTAAACATCAAAAAAACCAAAATTATGTCAACAAGAATGATTGACAACTGGGAAATAGAGGGAGAAAACGTGGAGGCAGTGACAGACTTCGTATTTCTAGGTGCAAAGGCTACTGCAGACACTGACTGCAGCCAAGAAATCAGGAGATGCTTACTTCTTGGGAGGAGAGCAATGACCAATCTGGATAAAATACTGAAGAGACATCAGACTGACAACAAAGATCCACATAGTCAAAGCAATGGTATTCCCTGTAGTAACCTACAGATGTGAGAGCTGGACCATAGGGAAGCCTGAGTGAAGGAAGATAGATGCTTTTGAGCTGTGGTGCTGGAGAAAAGTTCTGAGAGTGCCTTGGACAGCGAGAAGATCCAACCAGTCTATACGTCAAGAAATAAAGCCTGACTGCTCATTGGAGGGAAGAATAGTAGAGGCCAGGCATGAAGCTGGGGGAGGGGGGGCTTCAGCCCCCCCCCCCCCCCCGAAATTCTCATGATGGTCCACAAGAAGGCCTTACTGGGACATTATTTAAACAGATATGTTTATTCATATCATGATCTGATCACCATGCTCAATATATTCCATATGCATGGGGGTATTGGGATAATGATACAAAAGGTTTGCTAAGGTAGACCCTCTCACTCAGACTCAGCCCCCCCCCCCCGAATCAAACTCAGATCCCCCCGAAACAAAATCCTGGCTACAGGCCTGGTAGAGGCCAAGATGAAGTACTTCGACCACATCATGAGAAGAAAGGAAAGTTTAGAGAAGACAATCATGCTGGGGAAAATGGAAGGAAAAAGGAAGAGGGGCTGACCAAGGACAAGATGGATGGATGGTATCCTTGAAGAGACTGGATTGACCTTGAAGGAGCCGGGGTGGTGATGACCGACAGGGAGCTCTGGCGTGGACTGATCCATAAAGTCACGAAGAGTCGGAAATGACTGAACGAATGAACAACAACATATGCCACCCTTCTAACCCCGAAGGGCACTCAGAACGGCTTACAAGACATACATAAATACAATATATTAAAATATTAGCATAGTACCATATTGTACTACATCATTATATTGTAATATTATTAGTAATATTACATGCAATATAAAATATATAATTATAATCTTGTATTATTATTATTATTATATTGTATTATATTATAATATTATAAATATATGTATATACAATATATTATATTATACTATTAGTAAAGCACAGGAGACAAGATGGAACTGTCTTCAGCTGTAGCCCCCCTCTTCACTCTGGCCAGAGTGATGGGGGGGGGGGCTCCCAAATGATGATATAGGCAGGAGACAAAACGAAACTGTCTTAGTATCTTAGTTTCGAATAAGGCTTCTTATGAAGAATGGAAGGTTCATCTCCCCAGCTATTTTGCTGCTGAGGGAAGATGCAAGAGTATGCTTCTTGGCTAAAAAATAATCCTCTACTTCAGTAAAAAAAAATGACTGCCACATTTGCTAGGCAATAGATTTACATGAAGTAATGTGCTCTAGTGGTTTGAGCATTGGACTAAGAGTGCATCATTCATAAGCTTTTGGAAAAACACCATTTGGGGATCATAACCTTATTGAGAAAAACATGTCCTTTCGGAGAAGAGCCAAAAACCCTTAGACTAGTATAATCTTATTTTGTGGTATACAGTCAGATATAATTATGGAAGGCAGTGGATTCAGTTGTTAGACTGAATAACCTGTTATCTCTGATCTGTTAGAAAAACAGAGATTTGCCAGTGCATAAAAGCAGCAGAGCTTTAGAAATATTTTTCAGTGGCCAAAATACATATATACTCTCCCATAAAACAACTTGTTTTATATCATGCACTCAAGAGACAAAAATGAAGTAGACTAACATATTTGGTTTACTCACAACTTACTCATCACCCTCTTCAAAAAAGGGGAAAGAACAGACAGCGGAAACTATCAAGGTATCTCCCTTCTAACCTCCGCTGGGAAAATCCTCGCAAGAATCCTTGCAAACCGCCTTCTGCCACTCTCAGAAGACACCCTCTCCCAGAATCCCAGAATGGCTTCCGCCCCTCCAGAGGAACCGTGGACATGATCTTCACTGCACGACAGCTCCAAGAAAAATGCAGGGAACAAAACCAACCTCTGTACATGGCATTCATCGACCTTGCAAAGGCATTCGACACAGTGAATCGCAGCCCTGAACAGACTCAGAAGTGGAGTGGGCAGATCAAAAGACAACCTGGCAACATGGCACTACCTAAATGAATCCTCCACCTTGTGCAACTGTGGAGCAGAACAAACAACTCTGCACTGTATGCTTGCCCACAATGCCCTGCCTCATGCACAGAGGAAGAATTGTTTAAAGCAGGGGTCCTCAAACTTTTTAAACAGAGGGCCAGGTCACAGTCTTTCAAACTGTTGGGAGGGCCGGATCATAATTTGAAGAAAAAAACATGAATGAATTCCTCTGCACACTGCACATCTTATTTGTAGTGCAAAAAACACTTTAAACAATACAATAATTAACATGAAGAACAATCTTAACAACTATAAAGTTATTAGTATTTCAATGGGAAGTGTGGACCTGCTTTTGCTGATGAGCTAGGGTTGTTGTTGTGTGCTTTCAAGTCATTTCAGACTTAGGCTGACCCTGTGCGAGGGCCGAGTAAATGACCTTGCAGGGCCACATCTGGCCTCCGGGCCTTAGTTTGAGGACCCCTGGTTTAAAGCATACAGTTTGGTCAAAAATAATTTAACTCCTTGTGCGTTCTCGATTTTATCAGTTTTATACTTATTTATGCAATGCTTTTGTCAGGAAACAAACCCCATACATTGAACTATCCTCTAGTGAAGACATCTGCCCTTGCGCTGTGCTACACTGCTGCTGAGTATGCATGCCCAGTGTGGAACACATCTCACCACGCTAAAACAGTGGATGTGGCTCTTAATGAGATATGCCACATTATCACAGGGTGTCTGCACCCTACACCACTGGAGAAACTACACTGTCTTGCACCACCTGACATCCGCCAGGAAGTAGCAACCAATAGTGAAAGGACCAAGGCAGAGACATCTCCAGCTCATCCCGTTTGGGTATCAGCCAGCACATTGATGCCGAGCATCTCCCCCCCCCCTCCCAAGTACTTATAGTTCTGCCAAGGGCAAGGACACCAGACTACACAGCAAGGGTTAAGTCTTGGCCACATTGCCAAGGCACTGACAACAACAAGGACCCCATGAGGTTTTTTTTCTTCTGGGAAATGGCTGGACCTTGGGACTTCTGCCCTTTTGTGGGAGTTGTAGTTCCCCAAGGGCTGAGTGATGGATTCTGTTATTGATCTGCGCCCATCTGCTGATTCCAGCCTGAATCCATGACTCTCTGCTGAGTGGACTGGACTGTTTGCCACAACCCTGGCCATGAACTTTCTATCAATGCTTGATTTGAACTGCTAGCAACCTCTGCTTCCACACGCCCTTCCTAAGAGCATGGGATTTCCAGTTTGGACCTTAATAAAGATCAAATATTGAAATAACCTTTATGGGGTGGGATGGGGGTTCCTCTTCTGCTCTAACTCTGTATCAGTGATGCCTATTGCCTATGATATTGATATATGTATGTAACCTTATGAATTTCCTCTGTACCCTCGTCCCCTTGACCCTTGCCCCACAAAAACTGCTGTGACCAGGAACTGCCTGGGGGAGGGCTCCAGCCTCTCCCTCAATCACCCTTGATTGTTTCATTTGCATGGACAAAGCTGTTGTTCCCCCAACCCTGGCCATCGGAGCAGGCCAGCCAGGAGAGAAGGGTCAACAGGAACTCGGAAAGAAAAGATTGATTGAATCACCCAGGTATTGTTGACCCCCCCGAGGTCCAATATCGAAAAAGCCTTTTCATATTTCCTCCAAATCCCATCACCGACCAGGAAACTCATTGTTCCCCTATCTGACACCCCGCCAGTGAGGACAAAAGCCTCACATTCCAGCTGGCGGATGCCCCTAAGCTGATCATTTCCTCAGCCTTTGTCAAGCTTCGTCCCGCCTCCTAGCTGCCGATTGGTCCATCTTCAGAGGCGCTAGGAAGGCACTGATTGGCCTCTCAGAGGCAGCGGAGCTCGCTGATTGGTCCAGAGGCGAGGCATGCCGCCAAGCCTCCTCACAGCTGTTCCGCGGCCAGCCAGTCAGCACGAAGCCAGCGGGCAGAGGGCGGGCGGGAATTTTGGAACTGTTTTCCTTTGTCTGCATGCTATAAAAATGCTTGGAAATTCTGTAAAATTATGCTTGCAGTGGAATGATTCCTGCAATGCATCTGATCTCAGCTGAATCACAATAAACCTCGGTTGCTGAAACAAAACTTCTTCCACTTGGATGAGGCATTATTATTTATAATATTTTTACTCTTTGGATTGGCTCTCGCTGGCCTCACCAAGGGACCCAGAGCCCTTTAGGCGCGGTCCTCGGGCTTCTCTCTCTCAAGGAGACCCCACTAAAAGCAGCTTGATATCAACATCAACGACTTAAATCAAGAAATAGTTTTCTAAGATCTACAGAGACACTCGCTGGAACACCCCAGCAAGCGAGAGTCCAAAAGTGGCAGGGTCAAACCCAGGACCTCAATCAATGGTTGATACCAAATGAGAGACTCCCCCCTGGGAACACAGAAAACTGGGTGACTTAGAAGGCGCTGAATAGACTGCACTCTGGAACCACGAGATGCAGAGCCAATCTTAAGAAATGGGGCTACAAAGTGGAATCCACGACATGCGAGTGTGGAGAAGAGCAAACCACTGACCACCCGCTGCAATGCAACCTGAGTCCTACTACATGCACAATGGAGGACCTCCTTGCAGCAACACCAGAGGCACTCCAAGCGGCCAGATACTGGTCAAAGGACATTTAATCAACCACCAAGCTTGCAAACTTTGTGTTTTGCCTGTTTGTTTGTTTTGTTAAAAATGTAATACAAATGTCTGGTTGCTCCTGACACGATAAATGAATAACTATCCTCTCTCTGGCGCCCCTTGTGGCTGGATAATGGAACAGTACCAAACGGGGTAGATGGTCCAAGACTGGGGGTGCATCTGCACTGCAGAATTCAACCAGTTTGACACCCCTTTAACGGCCATGCCTGCATGCTATGGAATCCCGGGATTCCTATTTTGGAGAAGCACCTCTCTTTGACAGAGAAGGCTAAAAACTTGGTCAAGCAACGCCCATGAAGTCTTGGGCTGTTTAAAGCGGATGCCAAACTGCAATCATTCTGCTCAAGTCTAGAAGAAAGTAGCAGTAAGAACAAGTATAGGGTCGTTTCAAGCCTTCGAGGTTTGCTGCTGCTGCTGCTTTTGTGTGCCTCTCAGGCTTTTGGTGAGTTTTAGGAGCTCTCAAGGGGGTTTTCCAGGCAGAGAAGCCGAAGAAAGGAGAAGGAAGAGGAGGGACTGAAGCGGAATCGAAAGCGAAAGGAGGAAAAGCGCGCCTTGGCTTTCGTTCCCCCCCTCCCCCCGATCCTTTTTCGAGGCGGCCTCCTCGTTCCTGCTCCTTGGCTGGAGAGATGGCTGCCTCCTTCCCTGTGGTGGTCGAGGGGGATTGGGGCGCCCACTTCTCCCGGGCCTTGAAAAACAAGCTCACCGCTTACTTCCAGAGCCCCAAGAGGTCCGGAGGCGGGGAGTGCCAGGTCCTCATGGACGCCACAAGCGCCGGGCGAGTCACGGTACACTTTGCCCAGGAAGAAGGTAGGAAGGAGCCTGGCTTCTCACTTCTATAGGAACCACTCTCAGTCCCTGCTCAAAGGTGGTGGCTTCTTGTTGCACCAAAGCTTAAGGTACTTCTACACCAAACATGGGCAAACTTGGGCCCTTCCTCCAGGGGTTTTGGACTTCAACTCCCACAATTCCTAACAGCCGGTAGGCTGTTAGGAATTGTGGGAGATGAAGTCCAAAACCCCTGGAGGAAGGGCCCAAGTTTGCCCATACCTGGTGTAGATGCACCTGGGTGTTGATTCCGTTTGACTCCTCATGGGTCAAGGCTGTGAAATAATGGGGTATGTAGTTTGGTAAGGCACCAGCAGAGAAGGCTAAGGACCTTGTAAACCTACAAATCCCAAGATTCTCTAGCCTTGAGCTATGGTGGTCAAACTGCATCACCTTTACAGTGTAGATGGGCCCCCAAGATCAATCAGAAAATCCACAGCTGCTGTGTGCAAGCTGGCAAAAATACTCAAATCTCTGTATTGTCGCTTTCATGGCCAAAATCACTAGGTTGTTGCGTGTTTTCCGGGCTGTATGGCCGTGTTCCAGAAGCAGTCTCTCCTGACGTTTCATAACATATATTTATGGCAGGCATCCTCAGAGGTTGTGAGATCTGTTGGAAACTAGGAAAATGGGGTTTATATATCTGTGGAATGTCCCGGGTGGGAGAAAGAACAACACTAAAAAATGGGAATTCCAGACAAGAAACAATCAGGGCCAGCTAATCACCTCTCAACAAAAGGTTTCCCCTGGCAGTAAGAAGCCAGACCTTGAAACTGCCAGGCCATTAAATACTAATGAAGGTAGCCAGTTGAAACATTTGCACCTACTTCAAACATACAAGAGTTCTTTCTCCCTCCCTGGACATTCCAGTTATATAAACCTCATTTTCCTAGTTTCCAACAGACTTCACAACCTCTGAGAATGCCTGCCATAGATCCAGGCGAAACATCAGGAGAGAATGCTTCTGGAACATGGCCATACAGCACGGAAAACACACAACAACTCGGATCCCTTCCAGGAGAATATTACAAAAACCCACCAAGGAGATGGAAGAAACCTTTGAAAGCAATATCTTTTGCATATTGTTTTCTTGAGATGTCAGGCCCAGAAGTCCCTGTCGGTTTGCCAGTAAGGCACACGAGGTTGACCTGAGAAGATTAGGTTTCAACTTAGAATGCTTTAACAGTTTGAAAGGTAACACAACTTGGCTTTGAACATACAAAATGGATCATCCTTATCTCCATCCAGATAAAACCTCCCTGTTCTCTTTATATTGGAAGGTATATTTCCCGGCATAAAGTACAGTTTACTGCCTACAAAGCTCGGGTCCCAGATATTTCAAGGACTTTATGGTCCCTTCTACACTGCCATATATGTGTGTGTGTGTGTAGACTCAAATAATCCAGTTCAAAGCAGGTAATGTGGGTTATCTGCTTTGACAATCTCAGTTATATGGCAGTGTTGAAGGGGCCTCACTCACTGTATGAGACGAGCCCATGTTCTGAGATCTTTGGGGAAGTCCTACATTTTAAACTTTCATACGATGTAATTTGTTATAGCTGTATTTTCTTTGAGTTTTGTAGGACACTTTGAGTATCAGGCTGGGATAAAGGTGGACTATTGGGAGCAGTTATAATAAGTAATTGCAACAAGTATTTGTTACCGTTATAAATGTAAGTAGCAAGCCTTTAGAACAATGGTTCCCAACCTGTGGTCCCCAAGAATGAAAATATGGTCTACAGCCTCACCATTAATACGCCATTGCCTCAAAACCATGCGATAATGAGAGTGACTGGTCTCGCAAAACTCTTACAGTGCTGAGGAAACGAGAACATTGGAAGGGGAGAGACTGACTACCCTCAAAAAATTACTACTACCACATCAGCTTTAGATTATTAAATATGGTTTTCTGTGGGAAAGCAGATAGCAACTATTGGATGGCATATGTTCTGTATCAGAAACTAGAGCTGATGTGGTCTAGCCAATGGAATTTTCTGAATCAGCACCCCAAATAACTAATCCGAATCTAAACTGATTCATAACCCTTTTGGTGCTAATGTTGGAAAGTGGTCCCTGGTCAAAAAAAGGTTAGGTTAGGTAAAGGTTTTCCCCTGGCAGTAAGTCCAGTCATGTCCAACTCTGGGGGTTGGTGCTCATCTCCATTTTTAAGCCGAAGAGCCAGTGTTGTCCATAGACACCTCAAAGGTCATGTGGCCAGGATGACTGCATGGAGCGCTGTTACCTTTCCGCCTGAACGGTACCTATTGATCTAGTCACATTTGCATGTTTTCGAACTGCTAGGTTGGCAGAAGCGGCTTCTTGGATTCAAACCTGCGATCTTTTGGTCATTAAGTCCAGAAGCTTAGCACTTTAACCCACTGTACCACCAGGGGCTCCTTAAAAAAAGGTTGGGAACAAATCTCATCCTGCATTGTTATAGTTGCTGTGCCTCAGAATTGAAGAATGGCGGGAGCACATAAGCCCCTGCTCTCCTGGCCTTCAAAAATAATGTCTAGAAGCATAAATACCTTATGAGACACAGGCCCCTTACCTCTAATCTCTAGTGTGATTTCTAAACTCTTGCAAGAATCCAAAAACAGAATTTGTGTTTCACTTGTTACTTTTAACCTCTTCTCAGAAATCATGTAAGCTGCTGCCAACTGTATCAAATTCCCTTCCACTTTTGGTTTCCAACTCTTTTCTCAGAAGCCATTACAGTTTGATCATATTTAGTAATCTGATCATATCTAGCACCTGGTCCTACCGAGGTTTGTGCTGATCTGTCCACCAGCTGCCTTTGAGGGACATTGAAATATTTTGGTGGTAAGAATAGTTGGCTGTGTGGGCTTATTAAGAAAAGACTCTCCCCATAAAGATATAGCAGAGTAGCTTATAAGCAGCAGCGTGACTCAACACAAGCTCATCCACGCTCTCCCCGGATTCGAACCTGCAACCTCGCAATCTTAAGTCCTGCCGGCACAAGGGTTCAACCCACTGCGCCACCAGGAGCTCCTACTATTTACAATAACAAGGTTTCCGTAACACAGTTACATAGTAACATTATACACACACATATACATAGTAACTTTATACACAGAGCAGCCTTTATACACTGGAGCTCCCTCACGTGAGAGAGGCTTCTCTCATACAGACGTTTACCTCACACAGACAAGCCTCAGACAGACTGAGGAGTTCCCTCACTGAGGCAAATTTAACACTAACAGGCTTCAGCCTACTCACTCTCCTCAGGGTGACGCTAGCTTTGGCCCACTAACTCTAACAGGCTTCAGCCTACCAACTCTTTCAGTGCTTGGTCACACTTTTGTAATCAAAAATACCCAATTAATTTTGAATATTTCTGATAAGAATCACCTTGAAAAGGAGAACAAATAAGTCTTGAGACACCCATAGTCTAACAACTTCAATTCTGCGTACGCTTCCTTTTTGTAAGCGCCCACATCATTAGATAATCATAGAATTTGTTGGTTTCAAAATGTGTTTTATGACCTTTTTTGTTGCAAGGGGCTGTCATAGGTTCTCCTCTGGAATTTAATAATAATAACTGAATATTATTACAAAAAGGTTTACCACATGAGATAGGCAAAGAAAACAGTGCTAATGTCTTACATTTATTGCATGACTTTGCTGCTTTCCCCTCACTCTTCCAATGGGAAACTTTCTTTTACAGACTCAAATAATCAGTTATTCGCCTTCCATAATAAAAAAAAATCACTTTCCAATGTTTTCCCATCTGGAGAGCAGCAATGAGAAGTCCAAGGCAACAAAACTTGTCCTGCTGTAATTGCAGTTGTCTTGTGTGATAAACCCCTTGGTCCTAAACAAGGCCTATGCATTTGAATAAATTATTGAATAGTGAAGCATCCCGCAAGTAAATACAGAGGTATAAAGGTCTGGAGAAAATAGAAAATTACAGGAAAAAGTTATTGGCCCTACTTCGATTTTTCAGGGAAAAATTGAAAAATATAGAATGAATATATATGTACACAAACACACTAAGATAAACACACTATACTGGCATTGTACTATGCTAATAATATAATATATTGTATGTCTATATGTCTTCTAAGCCGCTCTGAGTCCCCTTCGGTGTGAGAAGGACGGCATATAAATGTCCTAAATAAATAAATAAGATAAAGTATCCATTTATGTATGTTAAAACACGTAGACTTTTATGTAATGCTTTGAAACAGTACACGAACCATTGGCTACTAAGTTGCAGTCAGTTTCCAACAAAAAAAGGGAATAATTAAAGTCCTTGGCCCCAGGTATGGTGTGGTGTTAGTCTCCTGCACTACAAGAAGAAAAAAAAGCCAATTTCTCCCACCTCTTTCGGATACTCTGGGAAGCACTGATAGAAAGTATCACATCATTGTATTTTCTGGACTTATTTTCCTATTTTCAGCTACTGTTACAGGAATGATTGGAGCCGCAGTGGCGCAGTGGGTTAAACCAGGAGTCCTCAATCTAAGGCCCGGGGGCCGGATACGGCCCTCCAAGGTCATTTACCCGCCCTAAGTCTGAAATGATTTGAAAGCAAACAACAAAAATCCTATCTCATTAGCCAAAAGCAGGCCCACACTTCCCATTGAAATACTAATACGTTTATATTTGTTAAAATTGTTATTCATTTTAATTATGGTATTTTAAAGTGTTTTTTGCACAACAAATAAGATATGTACAGTGTGCATAGGAATTCATTCATGTTGTTTTCAAATTATAATCCGCCCTCCAACAGTTTGAGGGACTGTGACCTGGCCCTCTGTTTAAAAAGTTTGAGGACCCCTGGGTTAAACCCTTGGGCTGGCTGAACTGCTGACCTGAAGGTCGGTGGTTCAAATCTGTGAGATGGGGTGAGCTCCCATTTGTCAGCTCCAGTTTCCCATATGGGGACATGAAAGAAGCCTCCCACAAGACAGTAACACAAACAGGTGTCTCTGGGCAACATCTCTACAGATGGCCAATTCTCTCACACTTGCAATTTCTCAAGTTGCTTCTTATTTATTTATTTATTATTTATTTATTTCTTGCATTTATTGACCGCCCCTCTCAGCCCGGGGGCGACTCGGGGCGGTGAACAACAACAAAGAAGACAGTGTACAGTGAGTCAAGACGATACAAACCAGACAGATACAACATAACATATACTTATACTAAAAATCCGCTTCGTCAAGTCCTGGGGTCATAGCCGAAATTCGTAGTCCTAGTTCATTCCAGTGTCAATTTCACTACACTCAATTGTAGTGATAATAATAATAATAATAATAATAATAATAATAATAATAAAAACTGGGAATTATCACCTTAGGTCTGCTTGAGGACTAAAGGAGACAAAATGATTTTCTCTGTTTTTGTAACATTGATCCTCTTATGTCAAAACAAGTTATACATAATTCATTTTGTGTTCATATGTCCTTAGTGTATTTATACTGAGTTACGTGTCTGATTTGGCAGAAGACAACTTCCTCTGTCTTATTGTGTGGTCTACAATGTTCAAAGGGATTTTTAAAATAATAATAATTTGTATTCTGCTTTATTTCTCTAAAAAAAGAGACTCAAAGCGGCTCACAAAAAAACCCTAATACAATGTAATTTAAAAGAGCCCCTGGTGGCACAGTGGGTTAAACCACTGAGCTGCTAACCTTGTCGACTGAAAGGTCACAGATTCGAATCCAGGGAGTGGCGTGAACTTCCGCTGTTAGCCCTAGCTTCTGCCAACCTAGCAGTTCAAAACCATGCAAATGTGAGTAGATCAATAGGTATCACTCTGGTGAGAAGGTAATGGCGCTCCATGCAGTCATGCTGGCCACATGACCTTGGAGGTGTCTACGGACAATGCCGGCTTTTCGGCTTAGAAATGGAGATGAGCACCAACCCCTAGAATCGGACACGACTGGACTTAATGTTGGGGAAAACCTTTATCTTTACCTTTATTATAATTTAAAACCCAAACATATACAAACATTAAAATAGACTTGAACCTGATAAAATATAAATAATAATTGTTTCCCTGTTTTATATTTTAGTCAGACAGAATGTTCTCAGCAAGAAGACCCATGAACTTGATATGCCAGAAAGAAAGAAACTAAAGCTTACAGTCTCCCTGCCAGCAGAGGAAGCAGCTCCTGCTGAGACTCAGACCCCAAAAGTACCAGATCAAAGACAAGTAAATGTAACATACTGTTTCCAGTTTGGACTATGGATTGTTTTCTCTGTGTAGAATAGTGGCTCACAACCTGTGGGTCCCCAGATGTTTTGGCCTTCAACTCCCAGAAATCCGAATAGCTGATAAACTGGCAGGGATTTCTGGGAGTTGTAGGCCAAAACACCTGGAGACCCACAGATTGAGAGCCATTGGCTTAGAGTCTCCCTTCCCTTTCTTTCCTGCATTCTAGCTAACATGGGGGTGAATCTGAATGGAGAGCATCTCTATCTTCCTCAGTTTTCCATGTGTTTGGCTACAGTTGTGTGGAAGTGCTCACTAATCGTAGAGTGCTTCTGTGACTGCAGAAAGCAGGTGCAATGCATCCATCAAAGGGGTTTTTGCAATGGGCAGGATGAGGAAGAGGTCATTTGTGCACATCTATTTGCTTACACATGAATGGTGGTCAAGCTAATGACAGATACAAAGACCATGCTTCTTTTATGTAGGTCCACCTTCCCAAAATTGGTATCCTGCCAAAATGTGGGAAAATAACTCCCGTCACTTACATTCAGCATGCACACATACTGGTTGTGTTGGCTGGGAATGATGGCAGTTACAGTCCAGTACAAATGGTTGCCATGGAAGGAAATGAGGTATATAACAGCAGTTTATCAAATGTAACACTGACCACTATAAAATCTTTCATTATCTGCCACAAATCCTTTGAGTGTTGCAAAAGGATTTTAAGTCAAGTTTCTAAGACTTATAGTTCACATGGGCTTCTGTGCACACCTGCAAGACAATCCTATCATTTGACATAAACCACAACTGTAGAATAGAAACCACTTCTGCAGGCACAAATCTGAAGGGAAGACGAACACATGTACATAACTTTTCAAGAAAATGTATCTGCATTCCCCCACAAATGTACCTGCTCGCTGAACTATACATTCTCCTCTCCAAGTACATATGGCTAATATGTGACTCAGGCTTGAGGTATATGAGTTCCCGAGTCATTGGAACAGACTACACAGAAGAGTTTTGAATGTGCAAACTATCCCAATATAGCGACTGTATCTGAAGGCCAAACTAACCTGTACTTTAGCCTGATAGGAATGAGCTATAGCAAGTTCAAGCTTGGTCTGTTTTCCTCACCTCTTCTCTTTCTCTTGCAACTCCAAGAAAAAAAATCTTTGGAAGTCTTTGCTTCCATTTTGTCTTAACCACAGTTCATCATATTTAGTAGACTATTAACTATGATTTGTTTGAAACAAGCAAATACAAACCATAGGTTCTTATGCTAGTTTGTTAAAATAAGCAATGGTAAACATTTGTCCAAGTTTAGGGTTTAGATTAAATGCTAAACTCGTTAATGGAAAACTAACGTTACTGAACTGGCCAGGTTTGAGAAAGAGAAGAAATCATGGGGAGGGCATGGAGATGTTTCCCTCTAAACTATGATGTAGCAATATGCTTATCAATGTGTAGTTTATGCCTCTGCAAAGAACTGTAGCTTTTCAGTGACCAAACTGTATTGCTTTCAGGACTATGCTGGAGCTAAAGAACCCATCCTATCTGGTGAGTTACTTTGAAACAGCTTAGAAAGCAAAAATGAAACATTTCTGTTACATGAGTCTTACACATTTTTCCTTTTCTGGGAAACACAAAGTTTTATTCCAACTATTAAATCCTAATCACATAACTGGAGTTTACAATTCTACCTATGCTAGCAACCGATTTAGAGAGGGAGAACTTCTGCTGAAGTTTCTTTAGAGCAGTGGTTCCCAACCTGTGGTCCACGGACCACCAGTGGTCCGCAAGAATGAAAATGTGGTCCGTGGCCTCACCATTACTACACCATTGTCTCGAAACCACGTGGCAACGAGAGTGACGGTCTCGCGAAACCCTCTTATAGTTCAGAGGCAATAGGGATGTTGGGAGGTGACTACCCACAAAAGATTACTACTACCACATCAATTCTAGATGGTTAAATATGGTTTTCTGTGGGTGGTATATGTTCTGTATAAGAAACTAGAGCAGATGCGGTCTATCCAATGCCATTCCAAACAACCAAACTAAATCTAAAGTTGACAAAAACTGATTCATAAAATTTTTGGTACTAATGTTGGAGAGTGGTTCCTGGTTAAATTTTCCCTGGTCGAGTGGTCCCTGGTAGTAAACATTGGCGGGGACATGCTGTTTTTCAAGAACACAATCAGTCCTCATAGCATCCCCAGCCTGGCCAACACAGATTCCCTACACACCTGCTTCCTTCAGAAAGATTTTCCTTGACTGTTTTGACTTCCTCCTGCCTTGCCGTTCTAGTTCTTGAGCCAAGAGCTGAAGGGTCACATACTGGTAGCAAATAAGGAGACAAGGTTTGCTTCAGTTTTTAAAAAAAATCATTGTAGATGTTGAATATTTTAAACACATTCAAATACCCAAATGTCAAGATTTTCAGCGCAAGAGTACTCATAACATGTTAACTATCTTAGTTATAATGAAATAACCTTTACACATTTTACACATTTTTCTGTCCTGAGCAAAAATGGAATATATCTGTAACTTCACAGTATAAAAGTAAATCCTGCTCCAAGTAAGTAATTAGTTCTTTTTCTAATAGGTTTTGTAACAAATAAAGCTTGTATGATTCAGAATCAGACTGTTCAAAAGACTAGATCATACTCTCATTTATATTCTGACTAATTTTTAAAAGATTTATTGAAGGGATTTTTTTTTAAAAAAACTCAGACATATTTGATTGAAATATGGGAGGACTTTCTTGGTGGAGAGATCACAGATGTTCGGACTAAATTTGATTGCGGTTTCCAAGAAAAGTATATGAATCAACTGCTGAAGGATATGTCAGATATGAACCTGCAAGCAAATGCAGTGACTTAAGTTTTAAGTGTGTGTATCAAGCTCCCAATAAGTACTTGAGTGGGAAATTGCCAATGAATACCAGTTACTGTAGACTATGTCAGAGAAAGGAACTGGCCAACCTACCTCTGTGTACAGTCACCCCTCTGTATCTAGACATTCAGCTGTCTGTGGCTTGGACGTATTTTTAAAAAGCAAACCTTGATTTTTCCATTATATAGTACACCATTGAATATAATGGGACTTAAGCAGTGATCACCCACGGATCCTTGAGGGTCCTGGAACCAAACCCAAGAAGATACTAAGTATTTCTTGCTTAAGAAAACTCTATGAAACTCAGGCGGTGGCTGAAAGTCAGCACGCAACCCCTTCAATGTCTAACAAAACAGTCCGTCATGAACAGGACTGTAGAAACCATGACTCAGAACACTCTGCCTCATGCTTCCCAGCATCCTGTACTCCCAACATTTCCCACTCCATGCTGATTGTTTGCCCTCCCTCCAAGGCACAGTGACACAAAAAGAAGAGTGACAGGGTGTGAAGGATCCCTGGGTGCCTGATTATTTGGCCCACCCACGTTGGGGACAAGTGAGCACCACTGCGGTCAACTTCCATGTTTCTTCTGAGGCAGAAGTGGTCTCATAGACATGGTGCACTTTGCACAACCATGTATTCCTTACTAATTATAACACTTTATATGTGCAGCACGACACGAGCAGTCACATTGGAAAGAGGAAGTGTCGGCCATGCAGAAGACAGAGAAGGAGCCGAAAGTTGGAGGAGTAGATTTCATGATAACAGAATCCAGCCATATTGGCAGTAAGTAACTTTTGGCTGGAATGCCAGACTGTTTACCATGGCACAAAGGTTGTAATAGTGGCATTGTGTTATAGTTGAATTCAAATTATGCACTTTAGAGAGCCAATTCTTTTCTGTTTTGTTTCGGATTGGATTGAAAATACAGGAAAAACTTTTTTTTATAGTTCCAAACAGTCCAGGAAATGTGACAGAGGATCTGATGACTCAGGAGGACTTCAGCTTGTTGGTAGTGCCAACTTCAGAGGAGGACATCGATTCAGACATTCTGGAGATGTATTTTGAAAATAAGAAGCGCTCCGGTGGTGGTCCCATTAAGTGCTGCATTAAAGATTGCCAACAGTTTATTGTTACCTTTGAAAATGAAGCAGGTATATTTCCTAAAGCCCTTCTTATCCTGGTTGTGGTTCCTATATATAAAAAGAAAGAAGCACTTCTATCTTCCTAAACTAATTTCTGCTGAGTCAATTGCCATTTTAAAATCTTAACTATGCAAAAGTTGTTCCGTGGCAGACTAACACTGACTTATTCTTATACAAAGTCTTCATGATAAAACATACCTGCAAGTGAAATGCAATTACGAAGGTAATTTGACTAGATCACCAATTGACATGGGACTAAAAAAAGGCTGTTTTCTTACCTTCACTTTGTTTAACATGTTTGTACATTTTCTTGTTGAAACACTTTATGAAATCAATTCTTTGGCATCTAAACTGGCAGGTAGGTTTATACCTAAGGCATCTAACAATCCCACACCTTTGTTAAGTTTTAAAAGTTCATTACAAAAGTTAGAAAACAAATAGTAACCATGTAGTAAATACAATAAATACACTTAAAACGGCCTTTAAAACTCACAATGCTCCCCCCCCCCAAATCCCACCCACACCTCCCCAAAAGCCTGCCCTTTGTCCTTCTCCAAACGCCTGTTGGCAGAAGAAGATGTTGACCTTGCCTTCGGAAAGCCAGCAGGGATGGGGATACTCTTGTCTCCCTTGGGCAGAAGTTCCTCAGTCTGGGAGCAGCCATAGAAAAGGACCTCTCCTGTGTTCCCACCAAACGCGCTTGAGCAGGTGGTGGGACACAGAGTATGCCCTCCCTAGTTGATTGTAAATATCTGGCAGGTTCATAGAGATAACTTGGACCGGAGCCATATATGGCTTTGTAGGTCAAAACCAGCACTTTGAATTTTGCCTGGAAACATGTTGGAGCTAGTGGAGCTGCTGCAAAAGTGGAGTTGCATGCTCCCTGAAGCCAGCTACTCTTTGGCTGCTGCTCTTTGGACCAACTGAAGATTCATCTTCCACGTTGAGACATTGTAACAGAAATGCCTAACTGCATAAATTCTCTTTCCAAATTATGAGCTTGAAATATGAAATGGGATGTAAGCTGTTGATTAGGTCAATATAGTAAAGGGAAAGTATGGACCGTAAGACTCTGCAGGCTGGATGATGGTACATTGAAGTTACTAGAAATTTTCACATCTTGCTATTCTTCTGTCCAACCAGATGCTCAAGAGGTTTTGCAAAGAAAAAATCATGTCCTGAAGAATATTGTCCTTCATGTCAGCACACACCAGCCAAAAATGGTTAGCACACGCCAACCACAAATGTCTTCATCCTTAGTTGTGGTTGAGAATCTGCAAGGAACTACACTGCAAGATACCTTAAATCTGTTGGTAGAGAATGTCAGTCAATTATCAGAAGAAGACAAAGATTTCAGTGTGGAAATAGTACCTGAGAAGAATGCCGCTGTAATCTCTTTCGTCAAGCCTGTTGGTAAGAAGGAATTGTTGATGGGGGATGAATCAGAAATCTGCAGCTCTTTCAGTTTAAAAGAGCCACTCTGTTGGAAACCAAAAGTCAATGAATTTTGGGCAGCTTGCAGTTTAGTGGGAAACTATACTGCTATCTGTTTGTGTAGAATAGTAGTTTGTTAATAGCAACCTCAGCACAGCTCTATGATTCCTTCTAAATTAATGGCAAATATTGTTGACATAATTCAGTTATGTGAAAAATGAAAGCATTGGTGCCAAATAGACCATCAATGGGTTTAGCTTCTTCAGAAGCTAACCACAGTTCAAAAATATTCAGAAGGAAAATCCAAAAAGCTAACCTTTATTTTGCCATGTGCCAAGCACTACTCTGTTGTGTAGGCATGCCCTGTTGTAGCCTCCAGCCACTTTACAGATCTTCAGCTTCTCTCTGGAACTCATTTGGGAAGAGGCAACTTCGAGGTACTGCTTTCTCATAGAAAACATTTCTGTTCAATCCCTAGTTTCTCCAGATCCAGGTAGTACTGAGCTTGAGGCATAATACGTATATTGGCTTAGTGTTAGATATCTTTTCAAGCTTCACTCAACAAAGGATCTTGAGAAATTTAAGAATAAGGCAACTGCTATTAGTACATGTCAGGTTGTAATTGGGATCTAAGCATTCTGCCCTGAGATGCTTGACATTCTTTCAAGAATTGTTGTTTTGCTTCTAGAAACAGACCAGTTTATCCAAGAATTCAACAAGTACCACATTGCTAAGGATCTAAAGATTTCTGCACATACTCTGGAGGTGACTAAAACTATTCTGGTAGAAAATATTCCCTCGGGCATCTCTAAGGTATTCGTTGTTGTCTACTTTGAAAGCAAGAAGTCTGGAGGGGGGCCAGTATTGGAAGCCAACTACTCTCCTGAAGAGAATTCTGCTCTGGTTACATTTCAGGATGCCAAAGGTAATGTGTGTTTCTAAACCTAAACTTTGGTGTCGATGCTACTACATTAAAATGGTAAACTGAAGAAATGATGTATTAATGTTAATAGCTCTTTAATGTAAATGATGAGTAAAATGTTGGCTAGGATCATCTTGTCTCATCAGATGTAACTGCAGCTGCGGAATTTTGTTGCAGTAAAGTCTCCAAAATCTAAATTTTCAGCCACATAGTTCCCCAACTGAAAGGTCTCCAAGGTGCTATGGGTCGATACACCTGTGAATGTTATCTATAGTGCTCTCCTATTAGTGGGGCACATTAAGAACAAGTAATTGCAGAGACACCCTGTGATCTTGCTGCAACATACCTTTCAACACACCCTTCAACTCGATGAATGCACCAGATATCATTTCCCATGTCCTCAATCTTCGGTACTGTCTGGCTAAAAAAGATAGGATTAAGAAGGGGTGTTTAGCCATTAATGATCTTCAATGCAAATCCTCAAAGTTACAAGATTGTAAATTGGTATTTTGATATAACTATTGAGCAGATGCTATCTCTTATTCTTAAATGGCTAAAAATGACTAGTCTCCCACCCCTATTGCCACTTAGAAACAGACAATTAAATAAATGTGAAATGGGAGTTGCAACTCAAACCACACTGTTGTAACAAGACATTTTTTGGGAGGGGGGGCAATTCATCCCAAGAGATACTTGGTAGGAACAATACTTAGTTTGGCTTCAAACAACAGATCTTTTTCCAAAGTGGGCTATGTCTATAGCAGTTACTAGAATTTCAACATGATTTACAGGTGCAACAAACTTTACCAGACCCTCTGGCCCCTTAGGTGGTATAGGAGGTATTAACAGACCTTTTCTGTCTCCTGAGGAATATGTATAATAACAAATTAGCAACAGTAAGAACAGACCATGGAACAACCAACTGGTTTAAGATTGGGAAACGAGTATGGCAGCGTTGTATAATCTCACCCAACCTATTCAACTTGTATGCAGAACACGTTATACGACAGTGCAGGGCATGACAAATCCAAGCCTAGAGTTAAAATTGCTGGACAAAACATTAACAACCTTAGATACACAGATTATACCATTTATCCTTCTATCCAAGGTGAAAGAAGAAAGTGCAAAAGCTGGGTTGCAGTTAAACATAACCTCAAGATTATGGCAACCACACTGATTGATAACTGGCAAACAAGGGAGAAAATATGGAGGCAGTGACGGATGTTGTATTTCTAGGTGCAAAGATTACTGCAGACGCAGACTGCAGCCAGAAAATCAGAAAATGTTTCCTTCTTGGGAGGAGAGCAATGACCAATCTCGATAAAATGTATTTTCATTATTACTGGCTGGAAGCTCTCTCTTATATGTTTTTTTAAATTTCTCCTTATAGATATAACTAACGTCCTGAAACAGAAACATTCTTTCAACGGTGTGCCAGTTCTAGTCCACCCATACCATGAATCTTTGGGCACAGCTCTATATGGAAAGGAGAGACCACCGATTAAGATGCCAGACTTGAGCAAAGTATCTCTGGATCGCTATCACTGGTGCTTTTTACAGCAGAATCCAGAGTTACGTCAGGAAATAGATCGTGAGATGGCAGGCTGCCACTGTGAGATAGAGTGGCCAACCAGAGACTGCACCTCTCCAGAAATAATAGCACGTCCTTCACCTACTTTGCTGAAGCAAAAACTATCCTTGATCAAGACTTGGAATGAAGACGTTTCTTCACAGCTCACACTGATCCTATCAAAGCAGAAGGTTGTCAAGTGTGAAGCTGATGCTGTGGTGTGGGAAGCCATAAGGAACAGTGTAACAAAAAAAGATGGAATTCTGATTTTTCCAGATATTACAAACAAAATAGTTGCCCTTGTGGGAACAGCAGAAGCTGTACATATTGCAGAGAAAGACCTAATATCTCTCATTGACAGGGCTAAACAAAAGATGGAACGAGAGCGTAAAACAGTAGAGCAAGATGTGCCAGTTATTTCTGGAAAGTACATCATTTTAAGCAAGGCTGGGCTGCAGGAGAGAATCCATTTGAAGTATCCAGACCTAAAGATTGCTTATGATAGTTCAAAAGAATGTGTAATCCTGCGTGGTTTAGCTGCAGAAGTCTTTGAAATAAAAAGCAGTATCTATGAAAGTTTATCCAACATGGACAAGAAGACTGTGACTGTTCATGCTTACATTCTTCTTTTCTTGCAACATGCCAGTAATGAAGATGTGTCCCAACTCTTATTCTGGAAGAAGAATATTAATGCCTTCTATGAGCTTAAGGATGAGAAAGTTCAGCTGATGGGAGGAACTTCCCTGGATGTTCAACATGCTGAGAGAGAAATTCAGAAGGATCTCACGTACAAATGTATTGCACTTGAGGACAAAGAAGTTGTCAGAATGAAGGCATGGAAGGAACTGACCCACAATCTGTACAAGGCTTATAATTGTTCAGATGAACCCATCATAATTAATGAGTTGGAGGATCAGGTAGTCATTGCAGGTTATTTCAAAGCAGTGAGTGATGCCAATCAGAAGCTGTCTAATTTTGTTGATACCAACACATATATACAAAAAACCATCAAGACTAAGTTTGCTGTAGTCCCAATGTACATACAGCAGGAGAAGCAAAATCATTGGCTTAATGTGACGAAACAAGGTGTTAAGATTGATTTTGGCAAACGGGAAAATTGCAGCCTGATTTCCCTTGAAGGACCCAGAGTAGAAGTGCTGAAGGGGCTTGAAATCTTGCAAAAACTCTTGTCGTCTCTGCATTCTTTGCGTGTGGTAGTTGATCGGCCAGGAGCCAAAGCTTTCTTCAAGGAACAAGAGCACATGTATGTTACTAATGCAAAGCAACATTTTAACTGTTTGATAAGGATTCAGGAAGGCATAGAGCATGATGGAGAGGAAGGTGTGGATGAAGAAACCAGTAAAGAAAAGGAGCAGCAGTGCTGTGAAGTTAAACTAAGAAATGGCATTGTAGTGACCGTTTACAGGGGAGACCTGACATGTTTTTCAGTTGATGTTGTGGTCAACGCTTCAAATGAGGAATTGCAGCACATTGGTGGCCTTGCAGATGCTCTCCTAAAAGCAGCTGGCAGGGAGTTACAAAGTGAGTGCAATGACTTGGTGAGGAAGCATGGAAATGTGAAGCCTGGCCATGCAG
Source organism: Anolis sagrei (assembly GCF_037176765.1). Classification (NCBI taxonomy): domain Eukaryota; kingdom Metazoa; phylum Chordata; class Lepidosauria; order Squamata; family Anolidae; genus Anolis; species Anolis sagrei. The sequence continues at coordinate 218,782,532 of NC_090021.1, read as the reverse complement.
TGGTCACAAGTGCTTGGAAGCTACCATGTAAGCAGGTGATTCATGCTGTTGGGCCAAGGTGGAGCAGTTATGAAAAAGAAAAATCTATCAAACTGTTGAAGAACGCAGTGAGGGAAAGCTTACGGTTGGCTGAAGCATATAACCACCGCTCAATAGCCATCCCTGCCATCAGTTCAGGAATTTTTGGATTCCCACTCAAAGAGTGTGCCCGTTCTATTGTGACATCAATCAAGGAAACAATTGAAGAGTTTGAGTATGAGTCCTTGAAGAAAATATGCCTAGTGGATTTTAAAGAAGATACTCTCCAGGCATTCTCTGAAGCCTTGAATGAAGTGTTTGCAGATAGAATATCATTATCTAAAATAGACTCTAGACCATCTCCTGCCTCCAGAACAAAGCCACCTCATGCTGAGAGTAGAGCAGGATATCAAGGGGCCATTACTGCTGAAGGTCTGAAGATTTGTATACAGAAAAAGGGAATTGAAGATGCAACAGTGAGTATAATGAAAAGAAGTTACTCTCTCTAGTGGTTTCTGTGACCTTTTTGAAGATGTTGTAGCGCAATATGTTGAAATCCCATTTATTGTCATGTGTAAAACTCTTTCTTCAATCAACTGTGTGAATTTAGCTACGCACAAACCACACCCTGACCTGTGGTTTGTTGTTAGCATACAATTTCTGTTTTGTTTAAGCTGCTGCTTGGTCTGGTATCCTATCTCACTACTTCTTAAGATGTGGGTCCCAACCCCAAATGGGACCCCCTTAGCTCCATGTTGTTGCAACTCAGGGTAGTTTGACCTTGCTCCCAAACACCACCACAACAGAGCTGTAGATTTTGTAGGTTATTGAGAACAAAGCAAAGTCAAAATATAGAATAAGAAATGCAAATGTTCCACAAGCAGGACAGCGGCCTAAATGCAAAAACACAGTTCCCAAGATCCAAAGGCAAAATCATGAAGCATAATCCTTTAGGCAGTGATCAAACAAGAGTCCATGGTAAAACAGTGAAACACAAGATCAAAAATCCCAGATTCAGGAAGCCAAGGTTAACCCATAGGAGTTTGCATGGAAAGAGCAATCATGAACACATTGCGATGACCCTTGACCGACTTGACTTCTTGCTTGCCAGCTAAGCGAGAGTTCCTCCGGACCATTAATTCTAAGCGTTCTTGCCTGCTCATTATTTCACTATCTTCAAGGCTCTCTTTATCTTGGTCCAGCTGGACTAGATCACCGTGGGAAGGCTGGGGAGGCGAAGACAACTCCACCTAGCCGTTATCTATCCCACTGACATTCTTTTCCCCTGAGAACTGATTTGATGTTTCCTCTGCTGCACTGTCTGAGACAGGCACAGAAATCTGAATCCTATCATCCTCTTCATCAGGGAACTCTGGCTCACAAGACCCACAGGGTTCAGTTTCAGACTCAGAATCAAACTGAGGCACAACACATGTTAAGGTCCCCCCCAAAAAATTGACAATAGTAAAAAATTTCTGAACGCCACCTAGTGGCTATTTTAGGAACTACAAATGCCAGAATTGGATTCATTCTCTAGTGCAGGGGTCGGGAACCTATGGCTCGCGAGCCAGGTGTGGCTCTTTTGATGAGTGCATCTGGCTCGCCCGTGTATTCCCTTGGAAAGGAACTGAGCCCGCCTTTGGCTGATTAGGCCCCGAAGGAAGGGAGGAGGGAAGGAAGGGAGAAAGGAAGCAACGGGGAGAGCCTGCTTCCTTGAGAGGCAACGCTGGTAAAGGTCACCAAGGCAGCTCCCCACGGACTCTTGCCTCCTCCCAAGTCAGCCAAGACGTGCTCCCAGAAAGAGAGAGAGCTACGCGGGACTGAAACAGTCGGGGAACAGGGCAAATGGGCCATGCGATCAGGAGGAAGGGAATCCGGGGAAAGTGAAGGGCGCGGGGAGAGCCTGTCGCGCTTACTTGCCCAACTCGGCTCTCTTCCCATAAGCCGAGGCACAAACAGCCCAGCTAATCCGCTTTGCGAAGCAGGAGCAGCAGCAGCAGCAGCCGCGGTCCTTCCCCTTTCGGCCTCCCCTCCGCGCTTTCTTTGCAGCACCACCAAGTCGCCGGCTGGACTTCGCCTCAGTTGCTTCCCGAGCCCAGTGCCAGGAGCGCGCGCCCTCCCCCGGCAACCTGCAGCTCCATCGGCCCCGCCCCCTGTTCGCTAGGCTGAGACACGCCCCCTGCCCGGGCTAGGCCCCGCCCCCTGCCAGGTATGTGGGCCGAGCCGCGAGGGAGGGTTAAGAGATGGCTCTCTGAGTCAAAAAGGTTCCCGACCCCTGCTCTAGTGTGATGAGGTCCTTAGACATTTATATAAATCTGTTATGCAGTGTTTACAGTGGACTCTGCAGAAGATGTTTCAGCTGTGTGCTTCATAAAATAGAAAATCAGCCTGTTTAGCAAGCCTTGCAAATGCCGATTTGTCATCAATAAATGCTTGATTTTAACATTTATTTTATATACCTTTGTACCTGGGGTCACGAAAAAAATTATCATGCTAAAAGGGGGTCCCAAATGGAAAAATCTGAGAAGCCCTTTTCTAACCTGCAAGCATGGCCTGTTCTTGACATTTTCCCTACAGGCTCCACTGCAAATCATGGCTTGACAAAAACCAAAAATAGGGGAGACAGATCACTATTGTGTGTGGCTTAAGCACGCAACCATGGTTTATTTTGACCCACCCTAACATCGGAACATCCCAACAGTTATAGAATCATAGGGCTTAGAGTTGAAACGGATGCAAGGACCATGGATGTGTTCTTATTACACAGAAACCTTGGCTCTTCATGGACAAACAGCTTGCTCGTGTGTGCTGCTTATTTGGTCCCGGTGGCAGCTGAAGCAGCTGAACAAGCAACAAGAGCTTTGCATAGTAGTTCTGTGGCATTGAACAACCTCCCTTTTTGGATTTGTTCTCTTCTACCAAACCAGAGAAATGAACCCTGAACCCTGCAAGGGGAGTGGCTGTGCTGAGAAAGTTGCTAATGTTGTCTAGCAGTAGTCAGTTTCCTTTATCTGGTTTGTTGGAATTGAAGAAACAAAAAAACCTTCTCCCAGACAACATGATAAAGTGAGAGAGGATCTCTAAGCTGCACCAACACACTGTGTTCATTTTATTTATCGTGTCAGGAGCAACCAGACTGTGTTCATGACAAGCTAGGATTCCCTCAGGTGATGTGTGATGCAATGGTACCCAACGAGCTTCTTTTATTTGTTTAACAACCTGAACCTTTTAAATCAGGTTAGAAATTCACAAAAACTAAAACAAAAGAAGATAGAGTTGAGCATGTCTCTGTTCACAGTGAATTCTACAATCATATTAGCTTGGTGCTGAACTGTTTATTGCAGAGGTCCTCAAACAAAGGCCCGGGAGCCAGATACGGACCTCCAAGGTCATTTACCCAGCCCTTGCTCAGGGTCAACCTAAGTCTGAAATGACTTGAAAGCACAAAACAACAACAACAACAACCCTATCTCGTCAGCCAAAAGCAGGCCCACACTTCTCATTGAAATACTAATAAGTTTATATTTGTTAAAATTGTTCTTCATTTTAATTATTGTATTGTTTTAAAGTGGTTTTTTGCACTACAAATAAGATATGTGCAGTTTGCATAGGAATTCATTCATCTTTTTTCCAAATTATTATCTGACCCTCCAACAGTTTGAGGGACTGTGACCTGGCCCTCTGTTTAAAAAGTTTGAGGACCCCTGGTTTATTGAATGTCAATGGGTATCCACAGGGGACATGTTTTAGGATGGACCCTACAGATATGACCCAAAGCCTTCAAATTCTGTGACTTTTGGTCCCAGCATACAATAGAGTTCCATTGTACAACCTAGCAAATTTCTAGAGAGAATACAGTTCTAGACATCTCTAGATTCTCCAATGCAACTCTGTAGTGACTTCTGGGGGAAGAATGCCATGGAATTACTTGGATGAGCTAACAGATTCCTGGAGAGACAATTTTCCTTGGGGGTGGGTAAGTGACCTATGAATATGGTTGCAATTACCAGATTCTTCCAGTATGTTGAAATAAGAAACTATTCAGAATACTGGATTCATTTTGGAATAATTCAACCCACACCACTATTAAATTCATAGGAAAGCGTAATCTGATACAATGGCTATAAGGGACAGATAATTCATGTATCCGTATGCACATTTATATAGTTCATTACTATGCAGTATAATTCTGTTGCAACATTCTCACATTTTCTTTGAATGTGTAACACAGTTCAGGGGAATCTTGCCATGTTTTCATGATCTAAAAGAACTCATTGCGCATGGTCCTGATATTAGGTGATGCAGGTGGTAGTGATTGGAATGGATTTCTGACCTGTATAATGACGGAGGGCAGAAAAAGTTAAATCACGAACTCTACTGCATTTGCAATGGGCCTTTCCTTCCTTTTTCCATCCTCTCTGAACTTCTTGAGAACTCATTTTTGAGGATTTCTCAGTCCTCCAGGAGCCCATTATAGAAACTCAGTTTTACTGGATTCAAACAGCAACAGTCCATTAGTAGACCCTGCTCTTGAAATTTCTGAATATGTGTGAATTATTGCATTCAGCGCTTCTGTCCCACCATGTTCATAGTTACAGTGTTGTAAATGTATTTGTTACAGTGTTGTAAATTCCTTTGTGGTTGCAGTCTAACCCTTGACTACTGTTGATCTCTTTAGACTGCAGTTATCATTAACAGTATTTCCAGAGATCTGCAGCTTGACCAGAACCCCCTTGCCAAGGCTCTGCTGGGCAGAGCAGGAGGGAAACTTCAGGTGGAATTAACCCAAAAAGGCCAAGGCCAAAACCTGAAAGATGGCTGTGTGCTGCAGACTGGAGGGTATGGACTGGGATGCTCCATGGTGCTGCATGCCATTTTGCCTAATTGGAATTCCAACCAGAAGTCTGAAGAGCAGGTACACTTGAAAAATTTCAATGCATTTTCAGAATCTGAATAGGTATGCTTATCACACTTTTTGCTGACAAAGGTATTGGTGCCACTCCACCACTGTCCCTGGAGAGGTAGAGGTGTGTGTGTGTGTGTGTGTGTGTGTGTGTGAGTGAATTATGCAAAATCTGTCAAGTAAGGCTGCTTGGAAGAGAGAGTAAGTTCCCAAAGGCACTTGGTGGGATTCCCGAGTAAGGTTTTGAGTATAGACCACTTGCCTCCTTTTCTAGTTTTTGTGTACCTCCTCCACTATTCATCTTCCATGAGTCTGTGGGCCAGCATTTACATAAAAGCCACAGTTGTCCTGGAGAGGGGTAGACCTGTCAAATGATAGGAGAGGCACTGCAGATGATCTTCCCTCTTGTGGATATCTGCCTTTAGTCCTGTCTCTAGCTTTGTATGTAACCTTTATTTATTTTTTTATTTAGAGGAGTCTGCTACCTTAGTACACAGTTGATGCCATCTTGCTGTTTCAAATAAACTTTACAAGATGGATGCTGGGATGTCCCGTAGGAAGCGGTTATATACCTGGTTCCAAACAAATGTGTATTTCTTAACAGTTAATAGTGTTTTGGACTGCTATTGTCTACGTAATATTCTTCATCTGCAGATTTCTAAAATCCTTTTGTCTGTGATCTTCAGATCTTACGAAATATTGTTGCAGAATGCCTGACAACCACCGAGAAACAGTCTCTGGGTTCTATCGCAATCCCAGCAATTGGAACTGGTAATTTAGGATATCCCAAGAAACTTGTTGCTAAACTGATGTTCGATGAAGTGTCCAAATTCAGTCAGAAAAGAAATCCAAAGTGGCTTCAAGAAGTTCACTTTATATTGCATCCATCTGACACTGATACTATCAAGGTAATTTGTCATCAGTGACTAATAAAAAGCTTCTTTATTATGGGTTTAACGTCAAAGATGTATTTGAAAGATCCAAAGTTTGAACTGAGAATGGACCAAATTGAATATACCTTTAAAAACTCAAAAGTCTTCTTCTTCATGCTTAGCTGTTATTTTAGCTCTTCAGTAGTAATATGGTATGAGTATAACATGGAGATTGCAGTATGAGGGTAAGAATAAAGTGGTTCAATGTTTATAAAGCTCAGTTGGTGCTATACTTTTGATATGTTTGATATGTTTTAGTCATTTGAAAGACTATTTTAATTTATATGTATATGTTTTTTACAGTTTTATAATATTGTGTTTTTCTGATATTGTTGTTGTCTCAATCTGGCATTGAATTATTGCCATAGTTTGTAAGCCACCTGTAGTCCCCCTTTGGGGGTGAGAAGGACAAGGTATAAGTACAGTAAATAAATAAAAGATCTTACACCAAGAAATAGACTAAAGTAGGTTAGGAAATTGTTTTCCGGCCTTCTTTGGGGCAAAACATTTTGAAAGTCAGCAAATGGTAATGTCTAAAATCTCTGCAAGTTGATTTTCAAATAGATTTTCTCTGAAGAAAGCCATACCAACATTTCTTTATTTAAATATACAAGGTGAGGCAGCATTACTTCCTTTTTTCAAAACTTAATAAAACCCATTGTATGAATCAGAATTTTTTATTTTTTTTATAATGTAGGTGCATACCTAAAGTTTTGTTTTATGTAGTTTTGAAGATCAAATTAGATAGGTGATGTCCCCCATTCTCCATACACTGAGTAAACCGATTTCTGGCGTTGGTCATTACTCTTGCAAGCATAGCAGGCGTTATGTTGGTAATTTCTTCCTGGATGTTGGTCTTCAAATCTTGTAGGGTCCTTGGACAGTTCACATAAACACGGGATTTCAAAAAACACCATAGAAAAAATCACAAGGGGCCAAATCTGGAAAGCGGGCCGACCACTCCAAATCCGCTCGAAAAGTAGGCCTCAGCGGCAAAAGCACGCTCCTCACTGTTCCCACACATGATGGCGACTGAACTGTGTCAGGACAAAACTTTGTACTCCCGCCTCTTGAACGAGACCACTAGCGCTCCACTATGTCTTCAACCGACTGAATTGTGCACATTTTAAAAAAGGAAGTTATACTGCCTCACCCTGTATTTGGGTATTGCTTGGATTTAAACATTCTCCTAACAGCTTGAGAACTTATCTGTCTCAAGTTTTATTTGATGCTTATAGTTTTTGTTGGCTTTTGGCTTTATTGTGAGCCTGAACAGCTGACATGTGAGGAAACCGCTTCATCGCGATACTTTCTGGACACAGCTTGGAAGAGAACTTCCATTCAAATTTGATTTTGCTCTTTCTTGTTCCACATCTCCTGTATTTCCCAACCAAGTCTGGGTTTTGAAGTTGAGTTTCTTTTGACTCACTTGAAAGTTAGTAATGACATTTTCCTAGTTTAGATGTAACAGCGGGCTATAATTGATGAAAGACTCCATGGGACTCTTGCTCTCCCATGTTAAGGGGTTGACTCAATAAATCATGATATGATTCTCAGAACATGGATATTATATTGATGTAAAACTTACAAAGTTAGCAATTTTCCAGACAGTGTTTGCCACCTTTTTTGAAATGAAAAAGATGCTAAGTCACAATTCAAAACTTTTACTAATTTGTTCATTGCTTGTTTTTTCCACTCTACAGGCATTTACAGACGAATTAACCCAAATCAGTTTGCCAAACTTCAATATACTATCAGAGAGTTCCCAGATGCAAGGTGAAGGTAAATTTGGATTCCTACTTTCTTTGAAGAGTTTTCTGTTTCTTTTTCTGGTGATATGGGGAATTTCTAGAGTACCCTTTTAGGTAAACTTGATAAGTTGAAAGTAAAAAATATATTGAAAAAACAGATAATCTGAATTTATATGGCTGCATAGAAGGGGCCTCAATCCATTAGAAGCTTTCCTGAGTCTGCAAGACTTGAACAGGTTTTCATTCACCACTTTGACATAAACTGAAGTCCACTTGGTGGAAGTTGACAATAAGAAGGAACCCATCCCTTTGCTCCCCATGTTATTTCTGCCCCCAATACCAACTTGTCTATTAAAGAAGCAGTGCTCAGAAACAAAACTGCTTCATTAACAGAAGAATACCAGTAGTTTAACTATCAAGTTAATGGCTAATATGAGCTAAATTAGAACTCAGCATTTTTAGTGACAACTGTCTTAAAGTGAGGAATGCAGCATAGGGAGCTCTTTCTTGGAATGAACTTGGTAGGAAATAATGTGCTGCAAATCCAGAAAGAATGCAGATTTCTGTCTCCTTTTCCCTTACAGCTGTTGTTGGGCAGGTTTCATCAGAATCGGGAGTTCATAAATTGCTAATTGGATCAGTTGCTCTTCAAGTAGAATGTGGAGATATCACCCAAGAAACCACAGATGCGATAGTAAACATAACCAATGAAACATTTAACCTTAATACCGGTATGTTTTGAAAAACTAAGGGATTCTTTTGAAAATCTTATCTGTAACCTAGGAACAGTATAGGCAATCCCCTAGTTGCAAACATCTGACTTAGAAACGACTCACAGTTAAGATCAGGAGTGACACAACAGGAAATGACAGAAATCTATCCTTCAGAAGGGAAATTCACTTCTGGAAGATTTATCAAGGGGAAAAAGTGTCTTCACTGAAGCTTTAGCACCAATCCTTGTTTCCACAACAAGACCAATATTTCAAAACCCAATGACCACAGGAACAGAAAGCGAGGTGAGATTTTTTGAACAGAGACACAGACAGCAAAACAAGCACCATGGGGGTGTTAACCCTTCTTCTTTCTTCACTACACCCTTGTTGCCACCATGCTCAGTTGAAGGTAACTGCATTACTTGTACTTCCTGACAACCACTCCTTTTCAACAAAGGGAAGATTAGGAAAAGGTATCCAGAACCCATTTGATATTGGAAATTAGGCAGGGTCAGCCCTGGTTAGTACTTGGATGGGAGACTGCCAGCAAGTACCAGTGGCTGTAGTATACACTGTATTTCAGAGGACGGATCTAGCAAGGCCTCCTCTGAGTATTCATTGCCCTAAGGAAACTCTAAGGGTTTGCCATAAATCTACAGACAGCTGAAGGCATACACATCGCCTGAGTATTTGAAGCAATCTATATATGAAAGGTAACCAAATAGCACAAGGCCATCTGGCTAGTTGTTTACCTACTGCCCTCCATTGACTATCCTTTACTTGTTGTAATGCTGCTGCCTTTTACTTCTATAATGTTGATGTAAACATGCAAAAGAATACAAACATTTTCCAGTGGCATTGATATCAACTGATTTTTCAGTGGGGAAATTGCCTACAACAGTATTCTCCTTCTTGTTTGAAATTTTGTAATGTTTGACAGTGAAGGGAGTGCTGCTCAGTCACTTGCATAGCTCCTGTAGGGAGATGCCACTTTAAAGTGGCGTCAGGTATCCACATAACAGTAATTGTGCATGGTGAATTGCTTTATGGTAACAGTGAGTTCAAAGGAGGAGAGGTTCAGGCTTATCTTGTTGATTGTGAAGTGTTAAAACTTGATTTCCTTTCTCTCAAACAAATTTGTAAAAAATATTTATTTTAAATTGCATTTATTTATTATTCATGTGCTTCTTTTCATTTTAAGGTGTTTCCAAAGCAATTCTGGAAGGAGGTGGGCCAGCAATGACAGCAGAATGTGCTCAGCTAGGTACAAATCTGCTCCAAGGAGAAAATCTACTAATAGCAGCTTAGTGAAGAAATAGTTGGTTATGAACTTCAGCAGTTCTTATGGCCTATGGATCATGGAGTTTTAAGTGCGACAGTAGAAAGTATTGCTGATCTTTTTATTTACAGATAACTATGAAAATGACCATGGTTTACTCTTTGCGCCTTCGTGTTGTAGATGTTTACCCCCAAGACTTTAACAGCCTCACTAAAGTACAAACCCCAGAATTCTGCGGGAGATAGAAACCGGATTTTAAGTGGATTTTTTTCTCTAGTGTGATGAATTAAAAAATGAAGAGACATTTGAAAAAAAATATCTATATGAGTTAAAGAAAATTATTTTAAGTTGATATGGAAATGGTATTTAACATCAATAAAGGCAGCAAAAAAAAACAAACCCAAAAACTATTCAAAAATTGTTAGAGAGGATGCCAAGAAGGTACATATATACATATGTGATAGCAATGTAAATATGTAAATAAATTTTGTGGAAAGGTATTTCCTCCACAAGAGGAAATGAAATTTTGGACAGATGATGTATAAAAGAAATGGCTCAAAGGGAGGGGAGCACGATCGTATGGGATAGAATATATATATATAAGTGTGAAAATAACAGCAGATGTAAAAAATGTATTGCAGGTTGTATTGAATATTATGTGTCTGCTGCATAACAACAATGTATAACAAATGTTTTGAACCATGTTAAAATAAAAAATTATGTTTAAAAACAAAAAACACCAAATTTAACTGTTAGGCCTACTAAAAGCATAGTCTCAAGATTTTAAAAAGTTAGATATCACAGCACTTACTGCCTTTTTATTAAAAGCTTTTAGTTCTAAAACGTCTGTCAGAATAAAAAGGGTTTTGCGTACTGGAACAAGGACACAAAGGAGAGGCCATTTCTAGCCTCTCTGGTCAGGGAACTCTTAAAAGTCTAGGCCTAGCCCAATGAGAAGATTCTCTCTGGTGTTCCCATCCACCATACTTCTGAAATGAATGGGTCTGTAAAAAGGCCTCTCCTGTGGTGCTCAGAGTCCAGGCAGGCTTATATAGGAATATACACTCTGTTAAGTAACCTGGATCTAATCTATATGGGGGTTTATAGGTTCTAATCGGCACTTTGATTTTTATCAGGAAGCACACTGGCAGCCAGAGGAACTTTGGGAGCAAGGGAGTTGTATCGATTCCTGTAACCAGCTCCAACATACTAGCCCTTTGCATCAACTGAGGTTTCCAGACAGTCTTCAAATGCAGCCCTGCATGCAGAATTACATTAACACAAATTAGATGAGATAGATTGTGACCTATCGAGGAATGGGTTTAGTTAGTGCATGAATGAACTTGTAGTGTGCAAACCCTGGGCCTCCATATTCAAAGGCTGAACCAAAGCGCATACCTGAACTGTGAACTCAGAGAAGCATAACCAACCCAGGATATATATCATTCCTTGATCTGACCAAGAGCACCTCTATCTTGTATGGATTGAACTTTAATTTGTTCACCCTTGTCCAATACAATACTGAAGCCAAGCTCTGGTTTAAAACAGAAATCGTTCCCATGGAGTTAGGTGTATAGGAGAAGTAGAGTTGGCCTTTATCAGCATACTAGTATCACCAAAGCCCAAACTTCCAGGTGACCTCTCCCAGTGGTATAATGTAGATGTTGAGTACAATGGCAGGCCAAATAAAGTCCTGGCAAGCCCCATAGACCAATGGCTGAGTCAAACAGAGTTCATCCCTCCAAGAATTAACATAGCTGGTGTACAATAGTACCTCCACATGACTCAGAAAGATACCATGGTAAAATGGTATCAGAAACTGCTGAGAGGTCTAACTGGACCTCGAGAGATGCACACCCCTGTGTAATTCTGCCATATGCCACTCCTTGTAATTCTGCTGATTGTATTATTGACTATAGAATGTACAGTGCTATGTATTGAGCAAAAAGTAAAGCAAAATGTAAATCAATTGCAGCATTATTGTTTTGTCTACCAACAGCACTGATGCACGGGAAGGGAAGTAATAGTAGTAGTTGTGCCTTCCTGTAGCCCCAACTATACTGGTCATTTAATGCAGTTTGAAGCTAGCAAGTCAGACAAACTCCCACAAAAGTGATTGAAAGAAAGCCCTTAATGCACATGAGTACCCTGTGGTTTGTGTAACCACCATGGGAGTCTCAAACTGGTTCCAGGATTTCCTATGTGACCATCTCCACAGTGAAACCATTTTCTTCAATACTGGTTTGAAATTGCATTAAATTATCAGTGTAGACATGCCCCGTGACACTCGGCACTGCAATATGGCACAAACCTCAATCCATATCAGTTGTGAAAAGGGCACCCCCTTTGCTTAAATTCTAATGGTACGTATCTATCTGAAAAGACATTTCAAATGGAAGTCTTGCATTTAGGTTGGTTTAGGTGCAGTTTCATCCTTTCCCTCTTCTTTTTTTTCCTTTCAGCTTCCCAGCCGCACAACAACCTCCTTTGCACAACAGCTGGACAGCTGAAATGTAGAAATGTCCTCCATCTTGTGGCCAGCACTGATACTAAGACACAAATCTCCAAAGCTCTCAAAGAGTGTGAACAAAGACAGTTCACCTCTGTGGCCTTCCCTGCAATTGGAACAGGTTTGTTAGAGCACCTGCTCGACACCACTGAAGAAATTGTCCTCCAGCCCCGAAGACTTGGTTTTGGATCTTAGGCCAAAATACGGTGTTTGTCATTTTGGATATAGCCACAGTTTTCTTTGATATTTTATTTTTAAAAAGAGATGGTAAAACAGGGAGATTGAGTTGAATAATTAAGGAGAATCCCAGGGAGAAAGCAGAGGGAGAAGTGAATAGAAAACCAATATGTGTATTATCTATTAGAGTATATAAAGTAATTTTAAGGTAATTTATCCTAGAACAGGAATCCTATCCATTAAAATGTTTGTCTTCCCTTTTCTTTCTTCAAATTCTGGTAGGTACATTTAGAATTACAGACTCAGGTGAAAAGTGTATTGTTGTTCTTGTAAAATATGTTTATTTTTGGAGCTCATGAGTTGGATTGCGTATTTGTGTGTGGCTAGATGTGATTCTTGACCTCCTTGGGCATCTTGTTGAAATAAAATGTGACATGAATAAATGAAATAAGCACATGTTGCTCTGTGGCTGCAGAGCTTAACGGAAGGACACTCTAACTTCTGCTATTAGCTAGGTAGGGAAAAAGGGGCCACAGGACCACTAGGTTTTATCCCCTTGCAAAAGAGCTTGGGAAAATCAATTTATTTGTACTTGGAATCTTTTTCTAGGACAGTCAAGGTTTATGGTGTCTGGGGGATTCTGGGAGCAGTAATCAAAGTTATTTTTTCATTCTAAGGTTAGCAACACAAAATGAGACCTAGGCCCATTTCACACAGCTCAATAAAATCCCACAATTTCTTCTTTGAACTGCAATATATGGCAGTGTAGACTCAGATAACCCAGTTCAAAGTTGATATTGAGGGATTTTCTGCCTTGATATTCTAGGTTACATGGCTGTGTGGAAGGGCCCCTAGTATCGCTTCCCCTGGCCAGTCAAGAAGCACTTAGAGCAATAGGCTTTTCTACCTTTCTTGGCGGGAAGGTTTCTCAGCTCCTGTTGTCCTGCAGAGGTGTAGGGAGTGCTAAGTATGCAACCTGTTTTTGATTCCATGGCAGGTAACCATGGGAGTGAAGAGAGCCTCTTTCTTTTGGTTTTCTATAAAGCAGTCATCTTATTATCATTGCAGGTAAAGCGGGCCGGGATCCTAAAATGGTGGCCAATGACATGATTGATGCCATAACAGACTATGCGAGAAATACATCTGCCCCACTGGTGAAAAATATTAAGATAGTCATTTTCCAGGCACATTTACTAAAGGTGTTTTATGAAAGCATGAAAAGAAAGGAAGTTGCAGGTTCCAAACCTGAAGAAAAACCTTCAAAGACATATTTTAGGAAAATTACAGGTAAGTAGATGGCTTTTACTAGTGTGAATATTCTTTACCGCAATTGTTTTCATTAAAGGTGTTCGCATTTCTGTTGCAGATTCTGTTGCAAATTGGCTTGGTTTTGGGAAATCTGCTGAAGAAGTAACTCCTAAACGAACTTTGCTTCTGGAGAAAACCATAGAGCCTGCCACTTTTCAGATTTGTGGTGATAGCCAGAAAAATGTAGAAGCTGCAGCATCTTGGCTGAAAGATCTGATTTTAAAGGACCAGAATGAAATCAATTTTTCAGATAGCTATATCTCAAACTTTGAAGAAAGTGAATATGAGAAACTCAAAGATCTCCAGAGGAAGTTGCAAATCGAGATTAAGCTAGAATTAGAAAGCTTTCCTCCTTCCTTACGTGTTTGTGGCACAACAAAAGATGTTTTGATTGCTAGCACCACAATCCAGCAATTAATTATAAATAGCCGAGATCGCAAAGAAGAGCAGTCCAAGGCAGATCTTTTCAGCAGCCTAGTAGAGTGGCAGTATGACGACAATGGGCAATATAAGGCCTTCGATTCTGTGACCAACATGCAGATAGAAGCTGCGGCACAGCATCAGAATCGGCTTGAAATAACCATACAGAATAAACATTATCGAGTGGATCCAAGTCAGCAGTGTGCAGTGGATGGCCAAGGTGCAAAAATTAATCTTCGACGTCTTACAAAAGCAGAAGGTTTGTTTTGTGTACTTTATACGTTCTTTGTTATATAAGTATTCTGCTAGCACCTTCTTCCCTGCTCTATCTTATTTTGTACAGTCTTGGAGGTGTTGGATTTGCATGTGGATCAGAAACATGTGGCCTTCCACATGTTTGGCTCCAGTGACTTTCAGTCCTGGGGGGGGGGGGGGGAGTGGACTTACTTGCAATCCAACATGACAGAGGCACATATTCTTCATCCAATCTCTGTGGTGAACTTGTACTTTAGAAGGGACAATCTGGCATGACACAATTTGTTACAACAACACCTTTTCTGTTGAGAGTAACATTACTGTTACATTAGTAATGTATTTCAGGTGCAGAGCTTGCTGAAGATGAATCTTTATTTTGGAAATCTTTAAAGGAATTTGGTAGCTTAATTTTATACAGTACTTGTAGATCAAGATATATTGGACTACGTTTATTTTTTATTGTATCATGAGTGCGTCAAGGGTACAATTTTATATATATATATATAAAATACAAATTTGTAGCACATAAACTTAATAGAAGAGAGGAGAAAAGTGACCAAACACAAGCAAGAAGAAACATAGAAAAAGAGACTTATACAATACTTGATTTGAATGAATGAAAATCAAATGTGGGCGGACCTTAAAAGCTTAAACTTGTTCCAAACAGGGTTACCCAAACTGAAGGAAGAAACAATGGCAAGTAAAGCAAAGAAGGAAAAAGAACCCAAAGAAACAAACAAAGAAGGGAATGGTGAAGCAAATAAAGAAACAACAAAAGAGACAACAAACACAATAAACACGCCCAGAAGACTTTCCATAGGGGAGGAAGGAAGACTAAAGGAGTTACTGAAGGAGATCAGGACCATAGGAAAAGAATTGAAGGCTATGAATGAAAAACAAGATGCATACCAGAAGGTGGCGCAGGAGCAGATGGCCGAATTAAGAAACGAGATAAAGATAGAATTAGGGGCGATGAAGAAAGACAATGAATCAATGAAAGAAGAGATAAAGGAATTGAAGAAACAGAAAACCGAACAAGAAAGAAGACAAGAGACATCGGAGGAGAAGATAGAGTCACTAGAATTGCTACACCAGAAAATCCAAGCAAGACAAGATGTTCTAGAAAGAAGAGAGATGGAATTTCAGGTGAGAATGAGAAACATACATGAAGAAAAAGAGGAAAACTTACGAGAGATAATTACGGAAGTACTGGCAGAATTACTCCAAAGTACCAAACAATACATGGAGGAACAACTTGACAGAACATACAGAATCAACACGAATTATGCGAGAAAAAACAAAACAGACCGGGATGTCATAGTCCAATTGACAAGAAGAACACTAAGAGATGCGATTATAAGAGCAAACACTGGAAAATCAATATACTACAAAGGGAAAAGAATAGCAATCCTAAAAGAATTCCCAACAACAATAATCAATAACAGAAGGAAGTATAACTTCCTGACAGAAGAACTGAAGAAACAAAATGTAAGATTTCGCTGGGAGAAGGATGAAGGACTCATGACGACATATAAAGGTCAAAAATATTGGATTAAAACAGTTGAAAGAGCGAGACAATTCTACAGAGGAATAAAGAAGGATGACTCGGAGGAAGAAGAGGAAGAAGACGACGAAAAGACTGAACCAAAAAGGAAACAAAGTAAAAGACAACGTCTCATCTCACCCAACAAGGAGGACCTCGAGGCAAGAAGAGACTACCTGAACCAACAAATTGAAAAGTATATCAACGAGGAAAGGATTAGAAATTTAAGAAAGGAACAAGAAGAAAAGACACGGGAAGAGACAGAAAAAGGACAAGAAGAAAGACTAGAAGAAGAAGGACAAGAAAAAGAAAAGGAAGAGGGACACACTTTTTAAAATGTCTTCAAGTATTAAAATTTACTGTAACAATGTAAATGGTTTGAATGGCCCCAATAAACGAAATAAATTTTTTAATAAATTAAGGAAAAGAAAGTTCCAAATTATTGCGCTACAAGAAACCCATATCGCTAGTAAACATATTGCACATCTAGAGGATAGCAGACTGGGGAAAGTCTTTTATTCATCTGCTTTAGAAAAAAAAAGAGGAGTAGCCACATACATTACAAACAATATAGAAGCCGAACTAGCCTTCAAAGATCAGGAAGGTAGAATGGTAGGGGTTATGATTAATTGGAAAAATACTAAAATCTTAATTTGTAATATATATGCGCCGAACGATGCAAAATCCAAATTTGTGAAACAATTAGAAGCAAATATAGCCAAACAAGTGTTCGATAAAATAATAATAATGGGTGATTTTAACGGAGTAACAGATAAAAATCTAGACAAAACTAAAAAACAAAAAAGCAGTTTGAAAGGCAATACAGGTAGCCTGCCAAAACACTTCATAAACATGATGAGAGACCTAAAATTGGAAGATGCCTGGAGAATAAAGAATGGCTTTAAACAAGACTATACCTTCTTCTCAGCCAGACATAAGAGCTGGTCGAGAATCGACATGGTATGGGCATCGTCCTCACTTATACTAAAAATAAAAAAAATAAAAATAGCACCCAGGACAGACTCTGATCACTGCCCTATTGAACTAGAGATTAAAGAAGAAGAACGAAAATGGAGGTGGAAGTTAGAAGATAATTTATTAAGGAAAGAAGAAGGTATAGAAAAATGCAAAGCAACTATAAAAGAATATTTTAAAAACAATGATACACAAGAAGTGGATACATTCATAGTATGGGAAGCGAGCAAAGCCGTTATATGAGGTCACTTCATCCAGCAAAAGGCTAGATGGAATAAAGAGAAGAGAAAGAAAATAAAAGAAATAATGGAGGAAATTCAGAAAAAAGAAGAGCTGAAAAGAAATCCGAAAAATAAGGAAATAGCACATAAGCTGACCTTACTGCAATCGAAAAGAGAACATATAGAAATGGAGGAAAGAGCTAAAGAACTAAAACTGATAAAAGCGGACCACTTTCAAAACGCGAATAAGCCAGGAAGATGGTTGGCGAGAAGAATATTAGAAAAGAAAGAATCAAAATATATAGTAAAAATCAAAGAGAAAGAAAAGATCTACACATCGGAAGAAGAAATAAGAGATCAGTTTGCAAATTATTACAAGAAATTATACCAAGATGATCAAATAAAGAAGGAAAAGATCACCCAATATCTAGGAGATAAGAAGATTAGCAAAATATCGGAAGAGGAGAGAGAAGCGCTAAACAAAGAAATCTCGGAAGAAGAAATCAAATCCGCAATAAAGAGCTTAAAGACAAACAAGGCTCCTGGCCCTGACGGTCTGAGCGCGATCTATTATAAAACAGTGATGGAAGAAATTATGCCATTTCTTAAAAAAACGTTAAATGAGATAAGAGAGAGGAAGGAAATACCAGAAAGCTGGAAACAAGCCAACATCCATATCATCCCAAAGGAGAAAAAAGACCCCGAACAACTTAAAAACTACAGACCAATTTCTTTACTTAATTTGGACTACAAAATTTTTAGTAGTATATTAGCAGAAAGACTTAAGAAATTTCTAACAAATTGGATAAAAGAAGAACAAACGGGATTTCTACCAAACCGACATCAACGGGAAAATGTGAGAACAATCATAAATTTAATTGATTATTACGACAAAAATATCCAAAAGGAAGTTATGTTCCTGGCCTTGGACGCCGAAAAGGCTTTTGATCAGATCAATTGGGATTTCTTTAAATTACTATTGAAAGAGATTGATGTTGGCTACTATTTTTTAAATTTAATTGAGGCCATCTATAAAAACCAACAAGCAAAAATTATAGTAAACGGCCAGGAGACTAAACAAATCGAAATAAAGAAAGGAACCAGACAGGGCTGTCCACTTTCGCCTCTGATCTTCATCTTAACAATGGAAGTTTTACTGAACGAAATAAGGAGAAACAAAGAATTGAAAGGAGCCACGATTAGAGGACAAACGTATAAATGCAGGGCGTTCGCCGACGATGAGATTTGCATAGTTGAGGACCCATCCACAAAATTAGAAAAATGGTTCGAAACAATAGAGAAATTCGGGAAGGTGGCGGGCTTCAAATTGAATATGGACAAAACAGAGGCAATAACAAAAAACATCCCCAAAAAGAATTTGGCTATAATTGAGAAAAAATGGAATATCAGAATAACACCAAAAATAAAGTACCTGGGAATTGTAATTTCGCCAAATAACGCACAATTGCTTCAAAACAATTACACAACAAAATGGAATGAAATAAAATGAGACCTGGAAAAATGGAAAAATCTAAAATTATCAATATTAGGGAGGATAGCCTGTATAAAGATGAACGTATTACCAAAAATGCTACTTTTATTTCAAAACCTACCAATTATAAGAACTAAGAAAGGATTAAATCAGTGGAACAAAGACATAAGAAAATTTATTTGGCAAAATAAGAGAAGCAGAATAAACTTCAAAAACATAACCGATGAAAAAAACAGAGGGGGAATGGCTATGCCGGACCTAGGGATCTACGCAGAAGCATGTGCGATTACATGGGCAATTGATTGGATTAGGTTAGAAAATGAAAAACAGTTGAATTTGGAAGGCCACGATCTCAGAAAAGGGTGGCACGCATATATTTGGTACGGGAAAAGAAAAATTGAAAAAGGCTTTGGAAATCACTTTACCAGGTCCGCAATAATAAAAACGTGGGAAAAATATAAAGAAAGAATGTATAATAAAACTCCACTATGGGTATCACCTCTGGAGGCCTGTCAAAGAAGAGAGCTAGGTTGGATGAAGTGGCCTTGCTATAGAGCAATCACAGAAAAAAGGAATCAGGAGATACATCTAAAAAATCAAGAAGAAGTAAAGAAATTATACCCAAATGTAACGTGGCTGCAATACAGACAATTAAAAGAACACTTCATGATGGACAAAAAAATTGGCTTTATGCAAGAAGAAAACATCTGGGATAAAATCATAAAAGGCAAGAAAAAAACAATATCCTCTATCTACAAAAAGCTATTAGACTGGAGTACGGAAGAAGAGAGAATAAAAGAGTGTATGATAAAATGGGCTAGCAATATAGGGAGACCAATTAACTTGGAAGAATGGGAAAACATATGGAAAAAGAAATTAAAATATACAAAAGCCTATGATCTAAAAGAAAACTGGCTTAAGCTATTCTATAGGTGGCATTTAACACCTCAGAAGTTGGGAAAACTATATAAAAACATAAACACAAAATGCTGGAAATGCGGGGAAACAACAGGAACGTACTTTCATATGTGGTGGCACTGCCAAAAGGCCAAAAGATTCTGGAAAGCAGTGCAAGAAAAATTACAATATATAATGAAGATTAAAATTCCACTCACCCCAGAAATATTCCTACTGGGTATAACAAAAGAAGAAATAGATCAGAGTGAAGATAAACTACTGTTCTTAGCGACAACAGCGGCGAGAATAGTATATGCCAGATATTGGAGAAAGGAAGAGATACCGGAGACAGAAGAATGGGAGACAAAACTCTTGGAAGTAAAGAATATGTATAGACTAAGTTATCTCATTCAGAAAAGTAAAGGAAGAATTGAAAAAGAAACAGACTGGACAAAGATAGACGAATATTTCAAGCAGAAATGAAGCAGATGATAAAGCTGGGAGTAAATATATTTCCAAAACCTGAACGAGACACAAAATAAATTAGAGATAGGGAAATAAGGAATAGAAGAAAGAAGGAAAAGGAAAAAACCTCGCAAAGGACACCCGGAAGACAGACCGAAGGAAGGGGGAAACCCTCGATTTTCTCTCTATCACTTTTAACTCACTCCTCACAATCCTTTTCTTTTCCCCTGACTCTCCATACCCTCACCTTCAACCACCCCCGATTCCTTTAAGTCTATCCCTCTCCAACCACCCTTACTCTTTCCCAGCTTTCATCCCTTTTTCTACTTCTGTCCTTTCGATACCTATTTATTTTTAACTTGACTGCATTTTTTGCTCTCTTTTAAGTATATGTATATGGAAAACGTGAATAAAGATTATTTTTTTTAAAAAAGGGGTACAATTGTGATATATTTGAGAAAACACAAAGTTTAAAAACTTGGCATTATATTAAATGTCCTTTGACCAGTAACTGGCTACTTGGAGTGCCTTTGGTGTTGCTATAAGAAGGTCCTCCATTGTGCATGTAGCAGGGCTCAGGCTGCATTGTAATAGGTGGTCTGTGGTTTGTTCTCCTTACTCGCATGTCGTGGACTATATGTTAATGGGCAGTGGCCTCAGAATTGCAAGAGTAATGGCCTGCTTCTGTGCATCAGTTTGTCAAAATAAAGAGTGACATCCAGCAGCCGGAAAGTATGTGATGAGATGTTTTTAGTATGGTATAATTTTAAGGTCTAGGTTATCATTTCAAAACCTATAATCAAGAGCAGGGTTATATAAGTATCTTTTAAATGGTGTTAAATTTTAATATAAATCCTAAACACTGTACTGATGTGGATGGATGATTATAAGATGGGATTCTATACTGATCGCTGACTGTAAATAAAGATTAATTTGATACTTGTAGAACAAGCTGCTTATTTTGTGGCTAGTAATTGCTGCATTGCATATTCATGGAAGAAAAATGTATGTGTTATGAGAGGTAATAGTGCCATGTTCATTACCTAGATAATCTGGCAATGGCTCTTCCTGAAGAGTGGGAAGACATGGGGCAAATGCGTGTCAAAGTGGTGAATCTAAATCCAGAAGTGAAGGAATATCTCATGGTGAAGCAGATGTTTTGTCAGACATGTAATCCATGGACTATTGAAAAGGTAACTTTTTATTCCATATCTTGAATTGGCCAGTTACATGACAAACTAAATTAAAATGTTTTCTTTGTTTTACTCTTCTCCCCTGGCTTTTTCTATAATGTGGAGCTGAAGTAAAACTTGTTAGGTGTATTTACAAGGTTGCTCCATCCCGTGCCCAGTCAATCCAAGCCTAACAAACTAACTTGGAGATAGGCACCCAAATCTGGCTTGAATTTTACCTGAAGTAGCTGGTAGCATTGCTGTGAGATTTGAGGTTCATTTGCCTTTCGTTTTACACTTTACAGTGCCTTTATGGGAGGGATGATGAACAAAACTTGTATCTTTCAATAAGATATTTCCCCTTCCCAAAAGGACAGCCCAATGCAGGCCTTAGACTACACATTGTATGTGGCCATGACGTAAAATGGCATCACCAAAGGATCTGAGGCCAGCTCTTGTTCTGTCGGGACCCTTATGTTTTCTGCCTCATTCTTGGGTTAGAGAGAAGGGGAACTCTACTTGTTATTGCCAATTTGCTGTTTTCCCCCCTTCTTACCCACAATTCCCCTATCCTTCTATAGATTGAAAGGATCCAAAATCCTTACTACTGGCAGGCATACCAAATCAAAAAGCAGGAAATGGATGCCAAAAATGGCCATACAAATAATGAACGTCAACTTTTTCATGGAACAGCTAGTACATCATTAACCCTCATAAATAACTCTGGGTTTAATCGGAGTTATGCTGGAATGCATGGTAAGTTGGTGAACTCAACGTTGCCTGTAGGCATTTGGTTTGGAATTGTGACTGAAGAATTTGAATATGCCAAATACTGTTTGAAAAGGGGGCGGGGGGAACCTTTCATTTTAGGTACTTCTCTGAAGCATTAAATAACCAAAATACTTTTCCAAAATCATCTTTGGTAAGAACAGTTAAAAGATCTGCCTGAAGGCATTCAGTCAACAAAGCTGGCACATTCTAGCTTTGGGAACGTGCCGTGAACATTTGATTTATACTATTAATAATAATAATCATCATCATCATCGTTTTATTTATTACCCACCTCTCCTCACAGCTCGAGGTGGGTTAAAAGATTGCTAAAACACATAATCACATAATCCTTTAAAAACCCTCCATAGAGTACACATATTAAAACATATTTCCATAAAATACATGTTAAAATACCCAAAACAAAAGTTAGGCATAGAGTGGAAATTTAAAATGCCTATGGATGATCTCTCCCAACAGCTTTATGTAAATATTAAAAAGCATTGGGGATAGAATGGCAAAGGGTATCATTGGAGTTTCATCCCCCAGATGTTTTGGTTTGCAGTGCCCATCTGCCCCACTCAACACTACCCAAAGAAACTGGGATAATAACCCAAAGTAGCAAGAGGATTGTGTTGCTGGAGTTTGAACATGAAGAAAACTCAAAATCTTGGATCTTGATCTTGATCATCTTGGATCATTTAAAGTGTGTTATTTAGTTTAAAAATAAATAAATAAGAGGAAAGCACACCCATTGATATTGGATAGATTAGGAGAGAAAACTGCTATCTGAATATTGTTGAATTCCCAGCTCACATTATCTTTGACTAATGTTGATTTTTGAAGGGCTACAGGTTGCCCCTCTCTACCAAGGTTAGCAAAGTTCTGTAGGCAGAGATATAATGCCATGGGACAGAAAGAAACCTGAATATTATGTTTCTGATAAGATATTCCCTTTACTTCAAAATAATAATGAAACTGTGCTTGGTGCTGATTGGTGTTGCAGGAGTTAATAGCTTAAGAAGTGAAGAATCAAGGGACTTGATGATAATTGGCTGTCTAAACTTTTAATTTTTCTTTTTATAGCTGCAGTGTATGGAAATGGAACGTATTTTGCTGTTGATGCCAGCTATTCTGCCCATGATACCTATTCAAAACCTGATGCAAATGGGAGAAAATACATGTACTTTGCTAGAGTACTTATTGGAGACTATTGTGTTGGAGTTCAAGGATTACTTGTTCCACAGGCAAGGAGCACAACAGATCCCACAGATCTCTTTGATAGTGTCACAGATAATATGAAGAAGCCAACCTTGTTTGTCATCTTCAATGATATCCAAGCTTATCCAGAGTATCTCATTACTTTTAAAAAATAAACATGTATTTTCCCTTAATAATCTTTCACTGTTACATATTCAGTAATTATATCAGGCACATATATATTGCTAAATAAATCAAATTCCATTTGGATCATTCTCCTTTTACTGAAATTCCCTTTATTTATCAGAAAGGATATCACTGTAATGGGAGATTTGATGAAAATGAGTCCAGTAGATATAAGTGTCCTTTATGAGCAATGTTCGAGAAGAGGTAGAAGTCAAGGGCCTTCCTTAAATAGCAACTATAACAACAATGAAAGTGAAGTATATATGGAGAAAACAAGGATGAGCAGATATTGGGGGGAAGAGCCAGTGTTGTAAATTGATTTGCAGCATCAGACTGAGATTTGGGAGGTCCAGGTTAAAGTCCCTGCTCTCCATGAAACTGGATGGGATGGTGATACATTCTCACTTGTGTTTCTCAGACAAGTTTGTTTTAGAGCTAAAGCAGAGCATAGAAAAGCTGTGTGTGTGTGTGTGTGTGTGTGTGTGTAGCTTGAGGTCTTTGGAAGGGATATGATACGTAAGTATTTAAAACAGCTGTATGTTGACCATAAGCCAAGCTGGGAAGAAAAACTATTAATGATTTAAAAACCATCTCAGCCCAGCATGCAGTAAAAGCAGTAGAAATGTAAGCTGGGTTTGTTAGGCCTACTTCAAGGCCCTCAACACAGTCCCCTCTATGCCTGTGTCCAATTTCATTGATGGGGGTTTCACAGCAAATTGCTTACGCAACTCTGCCATCCACAAATCCCAGTTGGTTGCCTCCACTGAGAGGATGTTGCTGGTATGTTCTTGTTTTGACTCCCCTTTTCCATCTTGGTTGAAGCTATCTAATTGGCAATCCACAGCAAGGATGCTCTGCTATAAGAATCTGCCTGTCCATTGAACCAAAGCCATGCTTTTATTTCTTGAATGCCTTGTGCTGTCTTGTTCCTGGAACTCTTGCCACAGTTCTCTGGAATAGGCTTAATACTGATAAGAGTAGTTATGTGCTAAACACACCGAGAAACGAATGCCTTTTAATTTTTGCAGAGTATTAACAAAGAGGGGAGACAAATGAGGCAAATGCATTGTCCCTTTCTCTTCCTACCTATACAACTTTATTAAGCCAACCAATTGTAGAGAATACAAGATTCCTAAAAGTACAAAAGCTTCATTTGTTTGTTGTTCAGAATCTGTGATTATTTTGTTTTTCAAAGCACCCGACAGCTATTGTGCCTTAAATAAAATTATCTTGTTCTCCGACTGGCTGTTTGTCTTTCTTCGTAACCAGGAGGGAAATTGTCACATTGCCACCACAAATACATTGTCTGAAACCAATCTCTGATTATCAATGGACGCAGAGGTCAAGTGCATATACAAACAAGAACAATTATTTACACAAGTTTAACACAACAGATTATTTATTACTTTATAAGCACCACAAGTCCCTTGTTGTAGTAGAGTCTGTTGGTAACGCTGCAACTGGTAGTAGGAGTGGTAGAGGAGGGAAACGAGGCGCCCAGGTGTTAGATGAGGAACAGCAAAGGAAGAGGATCTGGGAGATACTTATGTCACCCACTGATGAAGAATACTTTGAAGGTTTCTCCGAGAGTGAAATGGGTGAGGAGGAGGAAGGAGATTCAGATGGGAATAGAGGCACTAAGAGGATTACTTGAGAGCAGGAGTCAGACGAGGAGCGTCAGAGAAAGACGATCTGGGACATACTGCTCCAACAGAGGAAGAGGATTTCATGGGTTTTTCTGGGAATTATGGGTCTGGGAGTGATGGGGATGAAGAGGAACCACTGGATTGGACCAAGGTACAGGAGGTTCAGAATGTATGTACTCAACCAACGTCCAGTGACACTTTTGCGGGGTTTTCTGGTGGCGGGGACTGGCAATCTGGTGATATTGTGGAATCATGGGGAGACCTAAGTCTTCACAAGAGGTGGAAGAGTTGGAGGATAGGCGTTGGCATTCAACTGTAGAAGCTAAGCCAGCTGATAGTGATGAGGATGGGGTGGAGGGCAGCTCATCATCGGATGATGAGCTGTAGGATAAATGAAGGCACTGGAATAATTGAACTTTGCAGTAGGCAAAGTGTTGGTTTCGTGCCTTGGGTCTTGTTGCTGCTGCTTTCCTGTTGGGCTTGGGTCCTGGATCTGCAGGTTGCTGTTTCCTTCGTGTACCAACCGGCTTGGATTCTTGTAAGTGCGGATTTTACCTCTCCTTGACTTCGGACTGTTTTTGATGGTGACACTGCCTTTTGGACTTTGGAACTTTCAATTGGGATTTCTTCGACTTTGGACTGCTACTGGACGACGGTTTCTCTTCATGGCACTTTGTTTGTTTATTTTCTTTGAACTGTGTGATTTTTTTAAATAATTTTTTATTGAATTTTATAATTACAGCGAAAGTGGGGGAATAATCCAAGAAGATAGAAAAGTAGGAAAATTAGGAAGATAGTACCCATAACCCCCGTGTGAAAAAGAATAAAAAAATACCTAGAATAAAAAAGAAAATCAAAAATTCAAAAATCCAAAAATCAAATAACAGCAAAAAATCACACACACACAAAAAAAGATAAAAATAAAAATAAAAATTTTACTTTCTTCTGATACTGCCCATTCAGTCATCCCTTAAATCCATGTCTTAAATTTAATCCATTTTGCATCTTGATTATATCCTCAGTACTGTTATAAGTCCTTATAATTGGTTTCCATATAATCGTCAATTGTTGACCAATTAGTCTGTTTAATTGGATTGCCTGTATTCTTTTTTTAATAAAAAAGTTAACTTGTCCATATCCTTAATTTCATTCACCTTATTTATCCAAAGGAGTTTATCTGGTATTTCTTTCAGTTTCCAAAGTTTCGCAAAGACAATTCTAGCGGCTGTTGTCATGTACGTAAACAGAATATCCTCATTCGAATCTAATTTTATATCAGCATCTATAATTCTCAATAGGTAAAATTCTGCTTTTCTTGGAAATTTTTTATTAAGTATTTTCTGCATTTTGTCATGGATATCTTTCCAATACTTCTGAGATTCTCCACAGCTCCACCATAAGTGGAAAAAGCTGCCTTCATGCTCATTACATTTCCAACACGATTTTGATACATCCTTATACATATGATTTAGTTTAACTGGGGTCATGTACCACCTATGAAACATTTTCATCCAATTCGCCTTTAAATCCGTTGCATAGGTGTATTTTGATGTGTTTTGGAAGAGCTCTTTTTTAATCCGGGTTTTTTGCCAGTTTAATTTGGTTTATTTTCTGAGTTCATTTTTCAAGCTAGAAATTGCTACAAACTTTGAGTTTTGACCAGAGGCACTGAAGCAAGTGTCTCTGAGTCCTGTTTACTTTGCTTTAATAAACAATAGTTTTGGACATACTCCTGTGTCGCTCTTTAAGGCATCTGGGTTCCGACATCCCTTCTCCCACTCCTCTCAAACCTCTAACCTAAACTTCTTTCACGGCAGCCTTCCACAGTACCATGGTTTTTTCTTCCATAACTGTTTAATGTAGTGTATCACTATGCCCGCTCTGAATCCAACCCAGTGTGGAATTGGTTGCCACAGGACAGCCACTGAATTTGATGGTATTGACGGGATAGACAACAATGACAGTTGCCTAGGACAGTTACTGGGTTTGATGATGTTGACAGGATGGACAATAGCGGTTAATGAAATATCACTTCTCTGTGTAGAGATCATTTAATCTTGAATATGAGTTGATGGGGTGCAAACAAGATGATAAGGCTGATGACATTATACTCCACTTGTGGTCTTCCCAAAGGTATGCTGGGATGCTAATTTGACCCATAGTATGGGCAAACAGAGCTCTATGTACTTAACACTTCTTTGTTTCCTCCCTCAGTTCTACTAGCATCAAGGACATTGCATTTTATTTTAGAGCATTTTTTCTGTATTGATTTCATCCTGTCCTGAATTGCCTCACTTGGAAACTGGGATGGCACAGTCTTGAATGCAGAATTAAGACTCGTTGATGTATTGTCAAAGGCTTTCATGGCTGGAATCATTGGGTTGTGAGTTTCCCGAGCTGTATGGCCATGTTCCAGAAGCATTCTCTCCTGATGTTTCGCCTGCATCTATGGCAGGCATCCTCACAAGCTTTGCAGCTTCTAAAGATAGACCCTTGCAGTTGTTTAGAGCGGTGCAGGGTTTATTGAATCCAAAAGTAGAAGATCATGTGTTTCACTCGAATGCACACTGCGAGGCATTTACCCACCACTTTGCCTCCAAGATCAGTTGGATTTGTGCTGATTTGAACACCACCTTTGTTACAACTCCCGTGGATGTAGACATAGCATTGCCTGGTCCTGTTCTTATGGATTCTTTTCAACTTGTCTTACGGAGGATGCTGACAGAATCCTGGGAGAAGTTAGGGCCACCTCCTGCATTCTTGACCCTTGTCCCTCTTACTAATAAAACCAGCCAGGGGAACATGCTTTGGATAATGGAGTTGATTAATGCCTCGCTTCACCAAGACAATATCTCCACAGCACTTAAAGAAGCTGTGGTGAGACCATTGCTCAAAAAATAATCCCTTAATCCTACCATGCTTGACAATTTCAGGCCTGTGTCAAATCTGCCATTCATTAGTAAAATCTTGGAGCAGGTGGTGGCCAGACAACTCCAAGGATTTCTGGATGAGGTTGATTGTCTAGATTCATTTCAATCAGGCTTGAGGCTGGGATATGGGACAGAAATTACGTTGGTCGCCTTGGTGGATGATCTCTGCAGAGAACTGGACAGGGGGAACGTGGCCTTGCTCGTACCATCGACCATGGTATCCTTCTGGTGCGACTTGTGAGAATGGGACTGGAAGACTCTGTTCTACAGTGGTTCCAGTCCTTTTTTACAGGCCATATCCAGAAAGTGGTTTGGTGGAGTCCTGCTCAACCCCACGGGGTGCTACAAGGGTCCTACATCTTTATCCCCAATGTAGTTCAATATCTACATGAAACTGCTGGGAGAGCTCATCTGGAGTTTTGGAGTTCAGTATCATCTGTATGTGGATGATGCTCAACTCTACTACTACTACTCCTTTTCAACTGATGCCAAGGAAGCCACTCTGCACTTAAAACCATTGTCTGGAGGCAGTAATGGAGTGGATTGAGGGTAAAAAAAATTAAAACTCAATCCAGATAAGATGGAAGTACTACTGGTCTTGTGTAAGAGGGATCTGGGAATAAGGTGGCAACTTGATCTGGACAGGGTTGTCACCCCGAAATCTCAGGTTTGCAGTCTGGGGGTGATCCTGGACTCTGCCTTAAATCTGGAAGCCCAGGTACCATCTGTGACTGTCACTACCATTGCACAGTTAAAACTTGTGCACTAACTGCAACCGTTCTGGCCCAACTTAACTTTCTGACTGGTAAGTTGATCCAGAACTGTTTAGGGCTTTATAGGCCAAAGCCAGGACTCTGAATTGAGTCCGGTGGAAGACTGGCAGCCAGTGGAGCTGACGTAGCAAGTGGGTTGTGTGCATCGCTCCAGCAAGGAATCTGCCGCCCAGGCATGTAGCCGGGGGGGGGGGGGGGCTTGAGGGGCTTCAGCCCCCCCCCCCCCGAAATTCTCATGGTGGTTCGCGAAAAGGCCTTACTGGTGCATTATTTAAACTGTTATGTTTATTCATATCATGATCTGATCACCATACTCAATATATCCCATATGCATGGGGGTACTGGGGTAATGATACAAAAGGTTTGCTAGGCTAGACCCTCTTTCACTCAGACTCAGCCCCCCCTCTGAAACTCAGCCCCACCCGAACCCCCCTGAAAAAAATTCAGGCCCCCCCCCCCCCCGAAACGAAATCCTGGCTACGGGCCTGCATGCCGCCTGTTGGACTACTTGGAGCTTCCGGATGGTGTTCAAAGGCAGACCCAGGTAGAACATGTTGCAGTAGTCTATTTGAGATGTAATGAAAGCATGGACCACCGTGGCCAGGTCTGGCTTCTCAAGGTAAGAGCACAGATGGCGCACAAGTTTTAATTGCACAAAAGCTCCCCTGGCTACCACCGAAACCTGGGGTTTCAGGCTTAGTGATTAATCCAGGAGAACTGTCAAGCTGCGGACATATGTTTTCAGGGGGAGTGTATCCCCATCCAGCACAGGCTGGTTGTCATTATTATTATTAATTTACTGACCCAAAAACTCAGTATGTCACAGCAAACAAGATATATTGCTGGATTTTTTATCACAAAATCACAAGTCCCTAAGCGTCTAGGACTGTGTGATGTATTTTTAATGATGCACGCAGTTCCGAGTAAGGTGGCCTTTTGCAGTTAACAGATTGTGGTTTTGTTTATTATTATTATTATTATTATTATTATTATTATTATTATTATTATTTTACTGGCACAAAACACAGTATGACACAGCAAACGAGATCTATGTGCTGGATTTCAAATCACAAAATCACAAGTCGAACACTTCCCGAGCATCTAGGACTGTGTGATGTATTTTCCAATGATGCGCACAGATCCTATTATTATTATTATTATTATTATTATTATTATTATTATTATTAGAAACACAACAAGGTGAGTCCACAGCAAACAAGATCATTCTGCTGGGTTTTGTATTTGATCACACGTTGAACACTTCCCAAGTGTCTAGGACTGTGTGATGTATCGGCAAATAATGCGTAAAGACCCGAATAGGGTGGCCTTTTGCAGCTGACAGATGGTAATTTTGTCAACGCCGTTTGTTTTGAAGTGCAGGCCAAGGTCTTTAGGCACTGCACCCAGTGTGTCCACTTTTACTGGCTTGTGCCAGAGTCTTTCCAGTTCGGTCTTTAATTTCTGCCGCTTTTGAAGTTGTTTCCCTTCCAGTTGCCCTATAGGCCCACACCCTGGTTGTTCAGCAGTGGGTCCTGGTTCCTGTAGCCCATTTGTCGATGAGTGCCAGGCCAGGAGAAGCACTTGCCATGGATCTTATTATCCTGGGTGATCACCGAGCCTGTATAGACCTCTTTAGGGTTTGTTTCACCATATTTAAATGGGTTGGGGGTGCATTTAGTTCTGCTTCTCAGCTGAGACCACTCTAGCTTGGTTGAACCTAATGGTAGTTTGTACTACCGCCAGCACAGGTCTCAACACCATAGAAGCAGTTAAGCCCCCTGCCAACAACAAGGCAGCACTCGATTGGGGGGGGGGGGATTATTAGTGCAGGCCAAGGTCTTGAGGCACAGCACCCAGTGTGCCGATCACCACTGGGACCACCTTTACTGGCTTGTGCCAGAGTCTTTCTAGTTCGATCTTTAAATCCGCATATCGTGTAAGCTCTTCCAGTTATTATTATTATTATTATTTTCCTATTATTGTTATCTTATTATTATTATTATTATTATTATTATTATTATTAGAAACACAACAAGATGGGTCCACAGCAGACACTCTGCTGGCTGTTGTATTGGATCACACGTCAAACACTTCCCAAGTGTCTAGGACTGTGTGATGTATTGGTGAATAATGTGTGCAGATCCTTCCTCTGCTTCCCTCTTCTCATTTCTCTCTCTCTCTCTTTTAGGGTCCCCAAGGCATCCTAATAGGTGTTAGGGAAAACTACCCTAAAATATACTGTATAGCATTCAAAAACAAACAGGATGCAAAAGTTGGGCATCACTGGGTTGTTGTGAGTTTTCCGGGCTGTATGGCCATGTTCCAGAAGCATTCTCTCCTGATGTTTTGCCTGCATCTATGGCAGGCATCCTCAGAGGTTGTGAGGTCTGTTGGAAATTAGGAAAACGGGGCACAAAAAAGGTAAGGGGAAGAGGGAGAAAATGGTATAATAATAATTATAAAGAAATACAATATGTATAACTGGATAAAAGGTGTGTGATAGAGTTATATGTAGCACAAGTTGTAATGGAAATTTAAAAATAATGATAAGAAATATGATTAAAGATGTTTTTGATGTTTATTTACTGTTAGATTGTATATAATATGACATACTCTTTTGTCTAAGATACTGTAAAAGAGAGAAGAATGTATGCTTATACATTTTGTTGGACAAATTTATAAATAAAATCAATTAAAAAAACTAAAAAAAGAGAAACACTATACAATCAAAGGCTTTTCTATTAAAAAAGGAAAATGGGGTTTATATATATCTGTGGAATACTGTTCAGGGTGGGAGAAAGAACTCTTGTCTGTTGGAGGTGTGTATTGCAATTGGCCACCTTGATTAGCATTTAATGGCCTTGCAACTTTAAAGCCTGGCTTCTTACTGCCGGGGGAATCCTTTGTTGGGAGCTGATTAGCTGTCCCTGATTGTTTCTTGTGTGGAATTCCCCTGTTTTGGAGTGTTGTTCTTTATTTGCTGTTATGATTTTAGAGGGTTTTTTTTTTAAATCCACAATCATATGGACAATTTCAACAGAAAGGAGGAAACCATGAAAATGAACACAATCTGGCTAACAGTATTTAAAAAACTCTAAAATCATAACAGTAAATAAAGAACAACACTCAAACACTAGGGAACTCCAGACAAGAAACAATCAAAGCCAGCTAATCACCTCCCAACAAAGGATTCCCCCAGGCGGTAAGAAGCTACACCTTGAAACTGCTAGGCCAGTCATTCTCAACCTGGGGTCCCTAGATTGTTTTGGCCTTCAACTCCCAGAAATCCTAACAGCTGGTAAACTGGCTGGGATTTCTGGGAGTTGTAGGCCAAAAACGTCTGGGGAAACCAGGTTGAGAACCACTGTGTTAGGCCATTCAATGCTAATCAAGGTGGCTAATTGCAACATTCCCACCTATATCAAACAGGCAGTTCTTTCTCCCTCCCTGGAAGATTGGCCAGCATGACTGCATGGAGCGCCGTGGTATATATTGGTATACAGTCAAGAGATCCGCATTTCAAAATACCTGAAGTTGAAGGTGGCCATAATGGTAAGCCCCCAAATCCCACTCCATGTACTGAAACGAATGGATTCAGCAGCTGAAACTTGATGGGATGCAAACAAGATGTGGCAGGATGTCATTTCGTGGCTTCCTAGAAGTCTCAAGGGGACATAGCAATGACTGGGGGCCTATGTCAATCTCTGGGAGTGCAAGGGTGCGTCTCCACTGCAGATTTAGAGCAATTGGACACCGCTTTAGCTGCCATGGCTGAGGCGGGGCGAAAGGCTGAATAAAATCCCACATGGTCTGCTTTGAACTGGGCTCTATGGCAGTGTGGACTCAGACATCCTAGTTCTAAGCAGATAGTGTGGGGGTTTCTGCCTTGCTATTCTGGGTTAAATGGCTGTGTGGAAGGGCAGAGGCCCTTGGGCAGAGCCAGCAAAAGATCTTGCAAACGACTCCTTCTAGGAGCCCTGTTGTCAGTGGAAATGCACCCAAAGCAGGCCAGACCTTTCCCGGAAAGGCCCAGGCCAAGGCGGGCTGCCTCCAGGACGGAAATCCTCCGGCTGGCCTCAGCTGGAGGGAGGCTTAATTGGAGCCTTCCCACTCCTGCAAAGCGCGTCACGCCAAAGAAACTTCCCCTGTGGCGGGGAAACGAAAGCGAAAGGGAAAGCGGGCTCGGGGCCCCTCCATTGCCTTGGCTGCGGGCGACATGGCGGAGGGCCCCGGGCTGGGTCCCTTCCCTGTCCTGGTGAGGGGCGACTGGGGGCCCCACGATCCCCCCAAAGCCACCAGGAACAAACTCCTCTGCTACTTCCAGAGCCGCAAGAAGTCCGGAGGAGGGGAGTGCGAACTCCGGCGGCAGGGAGGGCGAGTCCTGGTCTGCTTCGCTCACCCAGAAGGTAGTTCCCTCCCTCCCTCTGCTTCCCCCCTTCTCTCATCTCTCTCTCTCTCTCTTTTGGGGTCTCCAAGGCCGGTTTGCTTCTCGCCCTCTTCCTTCCTTCTCTCCCCTTCTCTCTTTCTTCGTTCCCCCTCTCTGTTTTCCCTTCCTTCCTTCCTTCCTTCCTTCCTTCCTTCCTTCCTTCCTTCCTCTCTCCCTCCCTCCCTCCCTCCCTCCCTCCCGCTCTTTCATCCTTCCTTCCACCCCTTCGAACTCTTTTCCTTAAACCCTTCCCCTTTATCTCTTTTCCTTTTCCTTCCTTCTTCTCTCCCCCCCCTTTCATCTTTCCTTCCTTCCTCCCACCCACCCCTCGATCTCTTTTCCTTCTTTCCTTTCTTCCTCCCACACTTTCTCTTTTACTTTTCCTTCCTTTTTTCTGCTCTATCTTCTTCCTTCCTTTCTCTCTCTCTCATTCTCCCCTACACCTCTCTTTTCCTCCCTCCCTCCCTCCCCTCTGTCTCTTTTCTTTCATTCCTTTCTTCCTTCCCCCCTCTCTTTTACTTTTCCTTCCTTTTTTCTGCTCTATCTCCTTCCTTCCTTCCTCTCTCTCTCTTCCTCCCCCCACACCTCTCTTTTCCTTCCTCCCTCCCCTCTCTCTTTTCTTTCATTCCTTTCTTCCTTTCCCCTCTCTTTTAATTTTCCTTCTTTTCTTCTGCTCTATCTCTTCCCTCCCTCTCCCCACCTCTTTCATCCTCCCTCCCTCCCACCCTCTTTTCCTTCTTTCCTTTCTTCCCTCCCCCTCTTTTTCCTTTTCCATCCTTTTGTTTATTCTGTCACCTACCTACCTTCCTTCCTTCTTTCATCTGCCTCTCATCCTCCCTCCCTCCCACCCTTTTCCTTCTTTCCTTTCTTCCTTCCCCCTCTCTTTTACTTTTAGTTCCTTTCTTCTGCTCTATCTCCTTCCTTCCTGCTTTCCTCTCTCTCTCTCACTCACTCATTCTTTCTTCCTCCCACCCACCCACCCACCCACCCACCCTCTATCTCTTCTTCTTTCCTTTCTTCCCTCCCCTCTTTTTCTTTTCCTTCCTTTCATCTATTCTGTATCCTTCCTTCCCCCCTCTCTCATCCTTCTTTCCTCCCTCCCACCCTCTTATCTCTTTTCCTTCTTTCCTTTTGTCCTTCCCCTCTCTTTTACTTTTTCCTTTCTTCTGCTCTATCTTTTTCCTTCCTTTCTCTCTCTCTCTCTCTTAAATTTCCTTCCTTTCTTCCCCTCTGTCTCTTTTCTTCCTTCCTTCCTTCCCCTCCCTTCTTTCGAAGGCACTCTAATAAGGACAGGCACTTCTGTGAGAAGAGAAGTCACACCTAGGAGTTCAAAGTCTAGGCAAGAAAAAAATAAACAATTTGCCCTCATGGTTGCTTTGGGAAATACATAGTGGTTGTTTCTTTGCCTATTCTCCCAGGCACACTCCAGAATTATCGCAGTTTGGCATCACTGTAACTACCATGACTCAGTCCTATCGGATTCTGGGTTTTGTAGTTTTGTAAGATATTTAGCCCTGTGTGGCAGAGAGCTCTGGTGCCACAAGAAGCGATAAAACCGCTTCATGGTAATAATACCAGAATTTTATAACATTGAGCCATCACAGTTAAATTGGTTTCAAACTGCTATTATTTTCTAGTGTGGCAACATCCCAAGTCTCAAAGGTGCTAGAAATCCCTTTTCTCTTCTGTTATTTAGTTCAAGGCTCCTCTTTGAATTTATCCATACAAAGTGGGATCAAATAGTTGGTGGGTATTTATGAAGAATACAGGTATACAGATGCCATCGACAATAAAATTAGATGAAATGGGAATTTCTATTTGTGAATGTGGTGAACAGATATATTTAACTGTTCACTCCTAGTACTGAAAAACACAATAACAAATCTACTATTAGAGTGAGTTCGCTGCCTCAGGGAGCAATTTTTGTAGCCACATAAGGGACAAGTTGCAACTTGTTATTCTGTTACTACAGGCAATCCCCAAGTTACAAACAAGATAAGTGTAACTCCAGTCAATATCTATCTATGTACCTTTCTTTAGATAGCATAGGGAAGGGTTAACACCCCTGTGGCATTTGTTTTGCTGTCTGTGCCCCTGTTCAGAAGATTTAACCCCACCCTGTGATCATTGGATTTTGAAAAATGTGGCTTGTTGTGGAAACAAGGATTGGTAATAAAGCTTCACTTTTCCCCGTGATAATAACTCTTCCAGGAGTGAATTTTCCTTCCTTTCCTTTCTACCTTCCTGTTATAATAATAATAATAATACTTCTTTTTTATATAGCGCCCTTCTCACCCCGAAGGGGACTCAGGGCGGATCACAAGTACACATACATGGCAAACATTCAATGCTGTTTGTATAGACAGTACACAGACAGAACAGAAGGAGGTGTTGTGTCGATGCCATGGCCGGTTGGGCTTGAGTCTACAGGGGGTGCTGTCACTCCATCCTCTATGACGAAGAGCCATCAGGATTTCCTCATTCCAGCATTTTCTGATCTTCTTTTTCTTTATGGCATTGTAAAACACACAGTTCTATACGCTTGAGAAGTGTTTGACTTGTGATTTTGTGATACAAAATGCAACATATATATCTCGTTTGCTGTGATATACTGTGTTTCTGTGTCAGTATAATAATAATAACCTCCCCGGAGGAACTCAGAGTCAATTACAGTTTTACATATTTAAGGCAAACATTCAATGCCTTTTGCACAGTAAACAACGACATACAATATACAGACAGAGGGAAAGGCCCTCTTCATCCATTTCTGGCATCTGGAAGTGATGCTCAACTCTGACCGTGTGGTCTGACGCTCTTGTTCCAATTTCCATGCCAAGGAACCTGTTGTCCATAGACTTCTCTGATTCTGTTGCCAGCATGTCTGTACTCTTTTACCTCCCCGCCAAGGTGGTACCTATTGATCTACTCGCATTAGATGTTTTTCAATTGCTAGGTAAGCAGAAGCTAGGGCTGACAGTCAGGAGCTTACCCCGACTCGTGGCTTTGAACTGCTAACCCTCCGGTCAGCAGATTTCCTTCAGCTAGCAGTTTAACCCACTGCACCACTACAGTAGGTCTGAAGTTTTAAGTTCCTTCACACTTGTTCACACTTATCAGGGGAAAAAGTGTACTAAGCTTACTGGGGCTTGCTTTGGACTAGAACAGCACTGCATTGTCTGTGTGTTCGTAAGCTTAAAGATTCACAAGAGAGGTGATTACATAATTTCCACAGTTTTGCTTTCCATTGCCCTTGAGTATTAAACTTTAATATTGTAAGCTCCCAAAAGCAAAGAGGCTTTGTCGATTGTATTCTGGAAAGCAGTGAAGAGGGATGTATGGCTCTCCAGATGTGAGGCAGCAACTCCCATTACCCTGGGCTATACTTTTGATATCTGTTAGGAGTTGCAGTACAACAACATGGGGAGGAATTTAGTGCCCCTGTAAGAACACATCATGAAAGTTCATCAAAATGCATTGAAGCAAGTGCATTTAAAAATCCCACCAGCACTTCCTCTATCCCTGGTAGTAAGACTATAATGACAGAATAATAATTAACAAGCTTATGTATTGTCGAAGGCTTTCATGGCCAGAATCACTGGGTTGTTGTAGGTTTTTCGGGCTGTATGGCCATATTCTAGAAGCATTCTTTCCTGACATTTTGTCTGCATCTATGGCAGGCATCCCCAGAGGATGTGAGGTCTGAGGCAATGCTCAGCTCTGGCCATGGGGAGGTGCTCTTGTTCCATTTTCCATGCCTCACAACCTCTGAGGATGCCTGCCATAGATGCAGACAACATGTCAGGAGAGAATGCTTCTAGAACATGGCCATGGTATAGAATACATACTTGAATTATTTTTCAATTAATTTTACACAACCTTGCAGTGGAGTCCTCTTGTTCTTAACAGTTTAAACAGTTTTTTCTTCTTCTGACGAAACTGGGAATTACATAATGGGAATTGTGGATAATACGCCAATATCTGTGGACATGAGATACTCTGATTATTCCATTCTGTTCCATCTTCCACTACAAAGTTTGCGCTCGAGAATTGTGCATCTGAATTACAAAAACAAAAAACTCAAAATGATGCACTTTAAACTTTTGTTACAGCAAGTGTTATTATTACCCAGTTTTGATTTATGGTAACTCTAAAGGAAACCTGGGATGGGATTTTCTTGCCAAGATTTATTCAGAGGGGGTTTGCCTTTTTCTTCCTCTGAGGCTGACAGAGTGTGAGTTTCTCAAGGTCACCCAGTGGGTTTCTGTAGCCAAGCAGTGATTGAAAGCCTGGTCTCGACTGCTTCTCGTTGCCATTGCTACAGCATCTTAATTTATGTTTCAGTGAGGCAAAGAGTTCTCTCCCAAAAGAGGCATGAACTTGACTTAGGAGAAAAAGGAACCTTGGAGCTGGTTGTCACACTGCCTGAAACAACAGATGAAACAAAGGATCATGCGCCTAAGACAAAAACGGCTCCTGAGCAGGTAATATTAGCCATATAGAAGCCACAGCTTTATGACAGATACTAACTGATGTCTTAAACAAGAAATACAGCACAGGTGTTTTGTTCTGTATTGATTTCTAGGCTCCAAGGGAAGAAAACCAAACAGGAGAGATGACCAA
The DNA here is from genome assembly GCF_037176765.1 of Anolis sagrei. Classification (NCBI taxonomy): domain Eukaryota; kingdom Metazoa; phylum Chordata; class Lepidosauria; order Squamata; family Anolidae; genus Anolis; species Anolis sagrei. The sequence goes on along the minus strand of NC_090021.1, from coordinate 218,744,953 downwards.
AAAGAAGACAATGGATACAAGGAAGGGTAGAGTGACTCTTTCGTATTGTTTTCAAACACTGATGTGATCTTAAACATGCCTTAGCAGTTCTCAAAAGTATGCTCCACAGAGTCCTTGAGGTTCCTGGAAAGCATACTATGGGGCTTTGCGGTTTCTCCCCTTCTCCCTTGCTCCTAAAAGCTCTTTTTCCTCACCTCTCTCATATCACAGATCCTTTCCCCCTCAGCTTGCTTGCTTCCAAAACTCTACTTTTCGCCCACTGCTCAGGGTATGCTTTGATTGTGCTTTTCCTGCATGGCAGAAGCAGGTTGGACTGGATGGCTCCTGGGGTCTTCCACTGAAATACTGTTAAGTTTATGTTGGTCAAAGGGTTTGCCTAAGCCTCATATATATACATTATATATAATATATAAACATTTCTTGGGGCTCCACAAGAAACTGCTTCAAAAAGGGCTTTGCCACTGAAAAAGTTTGAGAACCCCTGCTTTAGAGGAAAATTGACATATTTACATGAAACATGATTGCTGTAGCAAAGTACATATCCTAATTTTTGTGTGTGTCAGAAGCCATTGTTGTTATATCAGGAGTGCTGACCTTTTGTCCTCCTGATATTTTGGACTAGTCTCTCACAAGGTCTGGCAGGCTACTAGTGTGTCATACTGACAAGCATTTTTGGAGCTTGTCAAAAGGGCCAGACCTGGCCAACTTAGGTATTATAACCCTAAATTATGGACCTTGGCTTGTATCATCACAAGGGACACACATAGGCTCTCTCCAGATGAGAGGGTTTGAAATCATGGACAGAGTCTGCAGCCATATAGCACTTACCCTTTTCCAGATGTCTGTGAAAAACCGGAAGGTAAATGGATTGTAGTGGCCCAGTGCAGAGCTTGGAAGATCTACCCTCTGAACTACACCTCCCAGAATCTCCAGGCACTATAGCTGGGGGTGGGGGGTGGGGGGTATAGGAGCCGTGGCCTGAAAATATAGTCCCACAGTTCAGTCCAGTCCACCCAACTTTCATCTCCAGCACAATTTACTTGGGAGTGAGTATCTGAACAAATCTCATATATACCTTATATTATACTGTTGATTAGGTCATAATAACACCATCACACACACTAATAGCATTATGTTCACTGTATTAGTATTATACACTCTCTGCTTTACTCTTTCTCCATACAGAAAACGGGTGGGTCAGTATTATTTTTTGCGAAGCATGCTAATGTGTTATCCCTTTTGGGTCTGCAGCCTACTTCTTCAAATACGTGGAATGTAGTCTTCTCTGATATTTCTCTGTGTATATCAGTGGTTCCCAACCTTTTTTTGACCAGGGACCACTTTGACCAGGGACCACTTTGACCAGGGACTACTTTGACCAGGGACCACTCTCCAACATTAGTACCAAAAGTGATACAAATCAGTTTTTGGTCAACTTTTGATTCGGTTTGGTTATTTGGGGTGTCGATTCAGAGAATTGCATTGGATAGACCACACCAGTTCTAGTTTCTGATACAGAACATATACTATCCTCTAGTCGCCATCTGTTCACCCACAGAAAACCATATTTAACAATCTAGAGCCGCTGACCTTATTTTAGGTTTCAGCCCACAGGTTGAGAACCACTGGCGTATATGAATAAATCAGCTATAATCCATGAAGGTGTTAGCCCCTTAATTTAAATCTTGGATGTTGCTTTTTTGGGGGGAAAGAGACAGCAATAGAGTCATATGGCTACACCTCTAAAAATATGTTAAAGAAGAATTGTGTACTTGGTTTTTTCCCTACCTAGTGTTCTTTTCCCTTAGTTGGGAATTGAATCATTCATTTTGATGAATTATTCTGGCTTGCTGTGGTTGGACCTTAGTTGCCAGTGAAAATGGCAAGAATAGATCAGGATCACCAAATTAATGGCTGCCGGGTCAAATGCCACTTCTAATTTCACTTAATTGTCAGTTTTTAGAAACAGTAATTTGGTACGTTGATGTTTCTGCCCACTTAAATATTTACAATGGAATCACCTAATAATAATTCTTTCCAAATTAGATGTGCAAGAAGATGTGCCAAGAGAGAGCGTCACTTTGGTGAGAGGCTCTGCTGATGGAAATCGACATTGCAGGGAAGATGTTTCCACCAGTTCCCAAACATCTTCTCTTGTTGCCCTTCAAAATGTTGACGACAGCATCATGCCTGAAGTGTTAACTCTGCTGGTAGAGAATATCAGTGATCTTTCTGTACGAGACAATGACTTCCAGATTGAATTGATAAGGGAGAGAAATGCTGCTGTGATCACGTTTCGGCAAAGTATAGGTAAGATCTGTAAATGCCTCTTGCTTGAGTACTTTCACATAGGGAAACTTGATAGGTAATCTTTACATACTTTTCTCATAAACTACCATGTATACCAGACATGGGTAAACTTGGCCCTCCAGGTGTTTTGGACTTAAACTCTCACAATTCCTGGCCTCAGGTTCCTTCCTTTCCCCCCTCAGCTGCTTAAGCAGCTGAGGGGGAAAAGGAAAGGACCTCAGGCCAGGAATTGTGGGAGTTGAAGTCCAAAACACCTGGAGAGCCAAAGTTTCCCTATTCCTGATTCTTTTTATTTTGTGTCAGGAGCAACTTGAGAAACTGCAAGTCCCTTTGGCTGTGAGAGAATTGGCTATCTGCAAGGACGTTGCCCAGGGGAAGCCCTGGTATTTTACCATCCTGTGGGAGGCTTCTCCCATATCCCCACAGCTGACAGACGGGAGCTCATCCTGCTCCCCAAATACGACCCACCTACCTTTCGGTCAGCAGTCCTTCCGGTGCAAGGGTTTAACCCGTCATACTCATGTATAAGGGGGGAAATCACCACAGAAAAGCTGGATCACCTTCTAAATGCAACTGTGCTGGAATAGGGACTGGCACAAAAGTGGTGAGAAAAGACTTGAGGGGGGAAAACTCCCTCCACATTCCTCCGAAGAGGGAAAAGGCATCCTTCCCTCTTTTCTTGCCTCCTTTTTTGGCCTGAGAAGAGTTCGGCAGCAACGTAGGGGAGCCATTTTAGGCACTTGAGATAAAGTAATGGTAACCATTTCAAGTGAGGGATTCAGTGCATATTGTTCTCTGCAGAGAAAGAATTCAGAATGGCCACCACAGTCTCTTATGCACATAATCTGTCTCTAAACAGGACCTTCTACTTCTGTTCAGTTAAATTCAAAATGGCCATCACAGTCTCTACACAGCACCTTATGGACTTCATCCCTTATTTAAAATGGTTGTCTCCACTTTTTTCCATCTTAAGTAGCCAAAATGGCTCTGACATCTTGCTCCTGAGCTGCACATAGGCTGAAAAAGAAAGTGAAAATGAAGGGAAGGATGCCTTTCTTCCTCCAGTTCTGGCAAGGGAGCCTTTGGCTTTTGCTCATTCTTGTTTCCTTCTTAACAGAGGCAACTTGCTTTCCTTGATTCCCCCCCCCCCCCTGTTTTTATTTATTTATCATGCTGCATTCTCATTCTTTTTGCTCATTTATATTCCTTTCCACGCTTGTATTAGTATGGATGTAGACCAGGGGTGCTAAATTCATTTAAGAGCAGCCCCCAGTGGTGCAATGGGTTAAACCAGGGGTCCTCAAACTTTTTAAACAGAGGGCTGGATTATAATTTGAAAAAAAAAAAAGAATGAATGCCTATGCACACTGCACATGTCTTATTTATAGTGCAACCCCCCCCCCCCCCAACAATACAATAATTAAGAAAAAGAACAATTTTAACAAATATAAACTTATAAGTATTTCAATGGGAAGTGTGGGCCTGTTTTTGGCTGATGGGATAGGATCATTGTTGTTTTGTGCTTTCAAGCTGTTTCAGACTTAGGTTGACCCTGAGCAAGGGCCGCATAAATGACCTTGGAGGGCCGTATCCAGCCCCCGGGCCTTAGTTTGAGGACCCCAGGGTTAAACCCTTGTGCCAGCAGGACAGCTGATCGAGAGGTCAGTGGTTCAAATCTGGGGACAGTGAGTTGAGCTCCCTCAGTCAGCTCCAGCTCCCCATGCAGGGGCATGAGAGAAGCCTCCCACAAGGATAGTAAAACATTAAACATCCGGGCATCCCTTGGGTAATGTCCTTGCAGACGAACAATTCTCACCCACCAAAAGTGACTTGCAGTTTCTCAAGTCGCTCCTGACATTTTAAAAAATCAGCCTTAAGGTTGTTTTCAAAGGGCTGTTGAATCCATGGGTTGTGTTTTTTTGTTTTTTTGTTTACATAGTGGTGGTGCTCTTTAGTTTTTACCCAGTTTGGGTCCCCAGATGATATTGAACAACCACTCCCATCACTTTTGATTAGCTGCCTTGCAGACTGGGGATAATGGGAATTAAAACCCAACAGCATTTATGACTATATGCTGGGGCAAGGTTACAGGACATTTTGAAGCCAGACATCATATCCACAAGCCTTGCATCTAAATTCAAACCCCACTCCCCTGACTAAGCAGAGCAAACAGCAGCCTTCCAGGTGTTACTGCATCACAACTCCCATCAGCTTCTTCTTCTCTAGAGACCAGGGCATAAGGGAGTGATGGTTTCAAATGGCAGGGAAAGAGATTCAACTGAAAAGATTAGGAAGAACTTCCTGGAGAGTGTGATAGGCTGCCTGGGAGTGTGGTAGAGTATTCTTCTCTGAAGGCTTCTCCGCAGAGGCTGTCAATTAGGAGTGCTTTGGTTGTGCTTTCTTGCATGGCAGGGGGTTGGACTGGATGGCCCTTGGGGGTCTCTTCCAGTTCTAGGATTCCAAGATTCTATATCAGGAGTAGGCAATACAGGGTCTAATGGATAGACTTTTTTTCTCCCGTCCACTATCTCATTCTGACCAAGGCCAACCCTTTGGAGATCCAAATGTTTCCCATCTTTCCTTCACTTTCTGCCTCCAAAAAGAAGAGGAAGGGGAGGAAAGGGCAGGAAGGGGGCTTGGGGAGAACCTCCTTCCTCCCAGCCCATCCACCCTGCTCCAGTCCACCATGCAGCCCACGAATTAGAAAGTTTGCCCATGCCTGGTGTAGATGCATCCCTAGACTAAGTTACACCATTAGGTTTATTAGATCTCTATTGTTTGTGCAGCAACTTTCAACATTTCAGATGGGAATTTTTGCTAGCTGAGCTAATCTTGGGGCCTTTTAGGTGAAAAGAATGTGCCCTGCCACTTAGTTACATAGAGGTAGGCTTTATTTACCTGTTGTAGCTGATACCTATTAATAGGTCTTCCCTCTATTAATACTCATTATGGGAATTTCCCTCCTGACGTGAGAAGGAAGACAGCAAATGGAAGCTTTATTTAAAGCAACCATGCTGTCGACTACGCCAAAGTAAACAGCAAAGTAAACAGCAAGCTTTTATAATTTTAGGAACCTTGTATTTTCTAAACTTTCCTGGTTTAGGAAGGCTGCTTAGGTGGAGGATAAGGTGGTGGGGTGGCTTCCTCACTGTCCTATCATCTTGCTGGTGTTTGAATAAGTAAGCTATAACTGTTGGAATCACAGACACCTTAAAGGGCCAGACTAAAAAGTGGCTCTACTACAACAATAACACTGTGTAACAATTTTTTTAAAAAAAATGTTCCAGGTTTGAAAGTTTAACTGTGTGGTACTTACTTTGAAAATAGTTGTTTATATACTCCAGAAACTTCATTTTTGTGGCTGCTATAAACTATGCTGAATTGGTTGAGACTCATATGAGATTTTCAGGGAAAAACTATAGCAAAATGTTCTGATTTTATGATAGAACTGATTAGGAAATGACACTTATAACCCAGGGACAAAAATCGTGTTGCATAGGGTAATTGATCTGAGCCAATAGTCCGTCTAATATCTTATTCTTCCTGTTTTCAGATGCTGCAACCTTTATGACCCAATGTGCCAAGAGCTCGAGGTTTAAAGAATTTAAATTCACTGCTTGCCATCTTGAATTGCCACAGATGATCAAAGTTGAAGATATCCCCACTGGTGTGCTCAAAGATTTCATAACACTCTACTTTGAAAGTCCAAAGCATGGCGGAGGGCCTGTCTCCAGTGTTCAGATGTTACCTGAGGAGGAGTCAGCTCTTATAACTTTTTGTAACAACCAAGGTAATGTGATCCAGTTTGGTAGATGTCTTTTGAACATTAACCAATGAGATGGTTGGAAAGTAGAGGATCGAATATACTTGTAGATAGAGGTGACGATAAATGTGTACCACATAAATCACCATGGCTGGCACGCAAATGTCAGAGGTCTAAAGATATCAGTGTTTTGCAGACAAAGAAATAATCGAAAATTCCCTGGTACGGAGAAAACTATAGTACACTGTTCATGCAGAGAAGATGCATTTTCTGTTACTTATCTGTGATAAATGTCCCCCATGAGAAACTACCAAAAAGAAGTGAGGATACATTTTTCTCATTGAGTACAGTACTTTCAGCTAGATAGGAACCAATCACACTTGGTCTAGATTAGAATCTAAAAAGGGAGTTGCATGCTTTGTAGGGTTACGATGGATAAGCTTACTTGATGACAGTAGCCATACTATGAATTCCATTTTCCATGATCCAGATTGGAGATTATCAGTACTCAATGAATGCCAGAAGGCTGTCCATGTCAGTGACAGAAGCTAGATAGGTTTATTGTATTTTAATGGCCTTGTAGATTCGAAAATACTGACTTCATTGTAAACATGACTTTTCAGTTCATGGTGAATACTACACTTATGAAACATTTCTATTTATGTCTTATTGTTCTCATTAATACTAAATAGGAGGACATTTAAAGCTTCTCATGGCTCATAGCATCTCATAGTAGTGTGGGAAAAACTACTTTGCTCAAACTCATCAATTAACACAGTGTCTCTTGCTTTAAGTGATTCTGATTAATACAGAAACGACAGTCAACCACATTCGTTGTGGTTAGAAGCATAGCACCCCACATCCAGCAAAAGTTGAAAAAAAGGCCGCTGTTTTTTAACCTAAGAAGCACCACCTCTCCAGGGATCTCTAGGTCCTTCAGCATGACTCTATTCTGCCAGATGCTGACCACAGAGTGCCGCTACAGGGCCTTGAGATTCCTAGAGATGTGTTCTCTCCAGGAATCTCGAGGTCCTCCACCATAATGCTGTAGTCAACTTCTGACAGAAGTTGTCCATAGAGTTGCACTAAAAGATCGAGAGATTCCTAGAAAGACCATCTTAATTAAATCTACAAATAGTCATATCCACAAATGGAGAGGGCCAACTGTACTTAGGACTGTGTGAGCTCAGTGTTTCTTTCTCTTTGTGCATATAGTCAATGAACACAGTGATGCTACAGTTCTGTACATTGATTTAATTGTCAGAATATTCATTGTGTTTTGTATTTTTTTTTTAGCTGTGTCAACAGTACTAGAAAAGCAGCATTATTTTGATAATCAACCAATTTCAGTTTTCCCATACTGCAGTTCTTTGGATGCAGTTTTGTATGGGAAGAAGAGACAGCGGGTCAAGATGCCAAAGCCTTTCCATGTTCCTTTAGACCCTTATATCTGGCAGTTCCTTCAGGGCCGGGCTAAATTAACCCAAGAAATAGATAAAGAAATGGAAAAATGCTTTTGTGAACTGAAATGGCCTGCATTGACACAAAAACAGCCAGAAGTCACCTTGTTTCCCTCAGCTGCCTTAGCTAAACAAGGGAAGTCTATAGGACAGTTAGTGAAAATGTGGAAAGACAACGTTTCTACAGAGTTTGCATGTGTTATGTCAAAGTTCAAGACTGCAACCTGTAAAATCATCCCAGAAAAATGGAAGGAAATAGAAAGCAGTTTCATACATGATGTTTTGGCTGTACCTGTTCTAACCAAAGGAACTGTTACCATAGCAGGTTTTGTGTTCAATGTGGATGATGTAGACAATCAGATCAAGGCATATGTTGATAATGTGACTCAAAGTGCAGAAAAAGCAAAGCAAGAAATACAGCAAACATTGACAATCACCCCAGAAGAGTATGCTGTTCTGCATCGTATTTTGCAAGATAAGAATTTGCAGGAAGAGAACCCAGGGGTTGAGTTGTCTTACGATCCTTCAGCAAAAGTGCTGCACCTACGTGGGATGCCCACAGAAGTGTATAAAATGAAAAGCGATCTACAGGAGAAGTTGCACAGCATGAAAAAGAAGGATGTCGTTGTCCCTACTCAAATAGTTCAATTCCTACAGCATGTAGGGAGCAAGAAGGTGTCAGAAATCCTATTTCATGCAAATAACATAAATGCTGCTTGTGAGCTTGCATCTGATTGTGTCACTTTGATTGGACATACTTCTGGAGATCTCTTGAAAGCAGAGGAGAGGATGAAGAAAGAGCTGGATTGTAAATGCATTGCTTTGGAGGATCCAGCACTTCTCAACAAAAAGGAATGGAAGGAACTTGTTAAGAAACTGCTGAAGAAACACAATTCTGCAAATGAAAATGTTATAATTGATGACCACTACATTTTGGGAGAAGAAGCTAAAGTAACCATAGCTGGTTATCAAATAACAGTAAACATTATCTATAAGAAGCTTTCTGATTTTGTTGAGAGGAATACCCGTATGCTACAAACAATCCCTGTTAAATCTGCCGTGGTCATGCAGTTTATGGAGCAAGAAAAAGGTAAGGTTTGGCAGGACCTGAAAAAGAAAGGCTTGGACATCGAATTTGGGCCACAGACGAAACGGAAGAACATTGTCCTGAGTGGCCCTAAAGCAGAAGTGTTGAAGGCAACTGTTGCAGTTGAACAAATGCTCTCTTTAATGTATTCTACCACTGTGGTGTTTGATAAGCCAGGAGTTAAAAACTTCTTCAGAACACGAGAACATTTTTATATAAATGAAGCAAAAGCAATTTTCCATTGTTTGATCCGATTGCAGAAAGATGCAGAAGATTGGGACAGTGCCAGAAAGGGACATTCCCATGCAAAAATAACATTGAAGGATGGTCTTGTAATTGAAGTCTGTAAGGGAGACTTGACACGTTTTCCAGCTGATGTTGTGGTTAATGCATCAAATGAGGAGCTGCAGCACATTGGTGGCCTTGCAGATGCACTCTTAAAAGCAGCTGGCCCTCAGTTACAAAGGGAGTGCAATGATCTGGTGAGGAGACATGGAAGTTTGAGGCCTGGGTGCGTGATAACCACAAGTGCTTATAACCTGCCATGTAAACAGGTCATTCATGCAGTTGGACCAAGGTGGAAAGACTCTGAAAAGGAAAAATGTATTCATCTCTTGAAAAAAGCAGTAAAGGAAAGTCTAAAACAAGCAGAGACATACAATCATCGTTCAATAGCCATCCCTGCAGTAAGCTCTGGGATTTTTGGATTCCCATTGAAAGAGTGTGCCCATAGCATTGTGACAGCTATCAAGGAATGTTTGGAAGAGTCATCTGAGAATAGCAGTCTGAAACAGATATTCCTTGTGGATGTGTCTGAAAATACAGTTCAGGCACTTGTTAATGCTTTGAATGGAGTATTCAGAGAAGTGCCACCCCAGCCCAAATCAGAGTCTCCTGCCCAGTTTCTCAGTCAGCTCACTGAAACTGGAGACGATGATTGCACACTGATTTCTGCTGAAGGCCTGAAACTCATCCTTCAGGAAAAGGGCATTGAAGATGCAACGGTAAGCATGTAATGGGATGCATATTTTATGTTTAGTTGCATATAGGACACCTTTTTATAAATTGCATCTTCCCTTTCTGAAATACTTGGGATCAAAAGCATTTTTATTTTTAAAGTTCATTTTAGCAAAGTAGCTGGAAAGAGAGGGCAACATTCTCCCTCCACTTCTTTGGGTCCTTTTCATTCTCCTTGGCCTGGAGATAGATAATGGCTAATGGGGTTGCTACAAGCTCACCCTTGTGGCATGATTTCCAAGGTGCACCATGGAAATGTGAAAGATGGGCACAGACCCATTTGGGACACTTTCTCGTTTAAAGGAACTTGTGTAAGTGGAGTGGAGCCTTTCTTCCCTTCCCCTTTTCTCTTTCCCCATCAGGTTCATTGAGGAAAAACTCAGCAGACACTGGACATGTGGCAGAAATGGGTGGCCAGTAGCATGTTTTGGTTTTTGGAGTATTTCAGATTTCTCTAGTTTCAAATAATATCTTGAATTGCAAAAGTTCTATTAAAATAGTGATCTTTAGTGAAGAGATTACTATACTGTAATTCCGAACCCCAAATGTTTCTCAAGGTCTGTAAGGGTGCTTCAAAGTCTGCTGGCTTTGGCGTGATTGATGTTTGAGAGATGTGTTTAATAGTCCTGCCTTAAGCCAGGCTTCACAACTTGTGGCCCTCCAGGTGTTTGGGACTCCAGCTCCCAGAAGCCCTCTCCAGCTTTTCCCGTGGTCAGGAATTCTGGGAGCTGAAGTCCAAAACACCTGGAGGGCCACAAGTTGTGCAGGTCTGCTAAGCAAATAAAAACAAAAAATCTTTGTCATCTGAACCAGAGAGAAAATATGAATATGTTCACTTACTGCATTTATCTTATGACAACATCATTGAGAAATATGAATAAGGTCATTCACATATAAGGAACAGTTTTGCATCATTAAAAAGAAAGTAATGTTCCTCCAGATATAGTTTGGTTACTTGGTTTTCTGCTCTTACATAGACTACTGAGGACCACCAAAATTGATGGCAATCCTGAGTTGTTCATGGATATTTGTATCAGGACAGAGCTGCTACCCATTGGTAGCTTGAAGGACAATCTGTTTGGAAAGACATCTAAGCAACTTGCCATAACTGCATCATGTGGACATTAATTATTATGATAACCCTTCAGAAACAACGTTCTTTGGAAGGGTTGCTCCTCTCCCCCCTTCATTGTTTTAATAATAATGCCATTCCTGCCTGAGCATATTCTGCAGTTTGCTTTTCCAGCTGCTAGGATGCTTTGTCTCTCTGTGTCTTGCTCTGTTGCATTCCAGCGATTTAAAGACTGCTTCTGTTTCAGACTGACATCGTTGTAAGCACCATCGGCAGTGATCTCAAGCTTGGCGTTGGTCCCCTTTCCAAAGCTTTGTTGCGGAAAGCTGGGCCGCAACTCCAAATTGACTTTGACCAAGCAGTTCAAGACCAAGGGGCTCAGACTGACTCTGTGATTTTGACCATGGGATATAATCTTACCAGTTCAGTTGTCCTCCATGCTGTTGTCCCACAGTGGGATGGAGGCAAAGGACATGCAATAAAGGTATTGGTCTGTTTTATTTCTTTGCCCTAGAATTCAAAAGTCATGGGTGAGGAAGGAGGATTTGTTGTACTGTAGAACTGCGAGGGTTGAATGAAAAGTAATGTCTCCACCTTCGTCACTTGGGTTTGGATGGGAATATTTTAATAAATCATATGCAGAAATAATCCTTAGAATGTGCTCTTTAACTACCACTATTCACTTTTACACATAATCACCAGCCAACGATGAACAGGTTTTCTGAAACTGCCACTTGCTGCATACCAGTACTGCCATCTGTTGATGTGTTACGAAGGTGGAGGCATTACTTTTCATTCAACCCTCGTATATAGAGATAATGGATTTACATGTTTTGTTGCTGTTGTGTTCAAGCTAACTTCCTATACATTTTCAGGGTCAAACTAGATATCAACAAGAATATCTGTTGCCCACAGTTAAACTTCCTATAATAGGATTTGCTCAAAAATATGTGTTTGAGCAGTCTGATTTGCAAATTAAGCCTGTGCTTCTCTTTTAATGGCTAATCACAAAACAAGCCATGCTAAATATAAGATACGTTTTTTCTTCCAATAAGAAAAAATGCTCAATAAAAATATTTTTTAAAATAAATAAATAAATATAAGATATGTTGGTGAAGAAAGTCATGTGCTAGAGGAGTGGTTCTCAACCTTTGGGTCCCCAGGTGCTTTGGCCTACAACTCCCAGAAATCCCAGCCAGTTTACCAGTTGTTAGGATTTCTGGGAGTTGAAGGCCAAAACATCTGGGGATCTACAGGTTGAGAACCACTGTGCTAGAGTAAACAAATGTCACTCACTGCTGGGGGGGGGGGGGGAGGAAGCTCTGAAAAAATGCAATAAATATGTTATCTAGTTTAGTGTGTGGCAGTTGTGGTTCTAAAGGTGTTTTTGGCCAACAACTCTCATTAGTTGTAGCTAGCATAGCCACTGATGAAACACCGTATTTACTCAAGTCTAATGGCCACCTTTTGGGCTAAATTACATTACCAAAATTGAATGGCATTACAATGGCACATATCAACCCACCTTCTAGTTTGGGACTATGTTGTATATGTGTGTTTTTATACTTTTGAGACTAGCTTGCTGTTACATTTATAGATATCTACTGTACATTTTACAGAAACTTAAAGGTATTATCCGGAGATGCCTGGAGAAAACTGTAGAGCTGTCGTTGTGTTCCATCTCATTTCCAGCTATTGGGACAGGCGGGTTTTCCTTTCCAAGTGTCGAGGTTGCTAAATCAATGATTGATGAGATACTTCTGTTCAGTAGGACAAGAAAATTAAACTCTCTTCAGGAAGTTCATGTGCACCTACATCCGAAAGATACAAATAACATACAGGTAACAGCACAAAAAGATTTTATTTATATCCTAGAAGGTTTATCCAGTAGAACATACAAATAGGACCCACGAAAACATGAGGAGAGTATAATTTATATAACAAGGCCTTCAGTGATTTAGTTAGCCATGAATGTTGACAAGAGTGTTCTGGAACTATTGCTGCATGTAGCTCCCAAAATGGTTTTTGCAGGTCTTGCTCCCTTCCTGAACTTCCCTGGTTCTGAACATATAGTGAGCCCTTCACATTTGTGGATTGGATATATGTTGTGAGGAGTTGTAGTTCCACCATGTTAAGTTCTTTTGAAAAACTATTGTGTGTTTCTCAGTTAACATTGACAAGAGCAACAAAAGCAACACAACTCATCAATTTGATAGATTTCCCATCCACAAGAATCATTTATAGACAAGGTATCCCATCGTTTCTCTCATCCACCCAATTGGCTCCTTTTCTAAAAGATTAGGAGAAGAAGAACCATGACCTTCCGAGTTAAAAGATATGCCACTACTATGAAAGGGGATTCTGACAAATTGATTTTTAAGCATTAGAGTGGCTGCATTGTGTTCTTTTTTCAGCAAAGTGAATAACCGGATTCGTCACTGAGCCTGGAACCCCAGTTTTCGGCAGTTAAAACTTGTGCACCAGTTGCGCCTATACCTTGGGAACTCAGACTTAGCCATGAGTCCATGCTCTTCTTACATTCCAAATAGACTACTGCAACACGTTCTACATGGGGTTGCCTTTGAAGACTGTTTGGAAGCTTCAAGTGGTCCAGTGGGCAGCAGCCAGGTTCCTCATTGGAGCGTCGTACAGGGAGCATAAACCCCTATGTTACGTCGGTTCCACTGGCTGCCAGTTTGCTACTGAGCATAATTCAAAGTGTTGGCTTTGGCCTTTGAAGCTCTAAACGCTTCCAGCTCAGCTTACCTGTCCGAACATATCTCCCTCTATGAACCATCATGGAGATTAAGATCTTCTGGGGAGGACCCATTCTCGGTCCTACCTCCTTCGCAGGCATGGTTGGTGGGGACGAGAGACAGGGCCTTCTCCATGGTGGACCCTTGGCTGTGGAACTCCCTCCCTAGTGATATTCTATCAACTCCTTCCTTTCTAGCCTTCAGAAAGAAAATTAAAACATGGCTATGGGACCAAGCTTTTGGAGAATAACTACAGTGCAATAAATGAACATAGAATCTGTGCAATCACAATGGGAATGGCCCTGGATTACAACTTTCGATTGTGTGATTTTAATAATTGGTGTAAATATTTTTAGATGTTTTAATTATCTGGTTTTTAATGCAGACGTTTACCAGTTGTATGTTATTTTAAGGCACTGAATTGTTGTCAATATGTGAGGCTGCTCTGAATCCCCCTCAAGATTGAGAAGGGTGGGGTACAAAATATGGTAAATAAATAAACAAACAAATAAATAAACATTGGTATTTTCCCCCTCTAGGCTTTCTCACAAGTATTTGAATCTGTAACTGCCAGAATTCCTAGTAATGTTCCACAAACAGATGGGGAAAACACAGGTAAATTGTTATGATTCTCCTTTCTCTCTCTCTTTGTTTTTAATAATACATTTCAGAGCTGTTGACCTATTAGGGCCAAACTAGATATAGAGTACACCTACCTGAGGTTAAGTTAGTTCTTAAGTTCAGGTCCCATCAAGGGATTAATGCCTTTCTTGATCATGCTATTTTGTTCCTTATTTACAGGTTTCTTTGGGCCTGTTTCAACTCCTGTTCTAGGAATTAATCAAATGCAGATTGGTCTGGTTCAGTTCCAAACAGTTACTGGCGATATTACAAAGGAAACAACAGACGTTATTGTTAATGTATCAGATCAAAATTTTAAGTCCAAAGCAGGTAATTATTTTTGTTGGACCTATCTTTGAATCATCATCATCATCATCATCATCTTTATTATTATTAAACCCCGAAATGCAAAATGTGGTTGTCATCTGGCAATTTTGATGTATAATTCCAAATAATTTGTCGATAATGTTTTCCCGGATGATATGTTTATTTTAAAATTATTTACCTGAATTAGTAACTTAAATGTTTTCTACTAATTCCTTTGAAGGTGTCTCCAAGGCAATTCTAGAAGGTGGAGGACCTCAAGTGGAAAATGAATGTGCAGCACTTGGTAATGAACATGAGAAAGCGGGGTTACTTCCCATAGTTGTACTTCTCTTTGTCTTATTCATGCCTCTGTAGAAATGCAGATTTTTTTTTTCTAATTAGCCAATGGAGTGAGTACTCCGGGAGATGAGACAGTTTGAATACTTACTTGGCCATAGAGACCTACTGGGTGACCTTGGGCAAGCCACACTCTCTCAACCTCAGAAGAAGGCAAAGGCTCTCTAAATAAATCTTGCCAGAACAACCCAGTGTCTCACATGGCCAAAATTAGTCAACTTGAGGACACACCTCAGTGAACAAACAGAATTATCAGGGTTAGATTATATACCATGCATTTTCCTGCCAAATTAAAGATAACTGAGCATATCAGTGCTGGGGGACGCATTTAATGGAAGGGTGCCCTCCTAGATCATTTCAATGCTTGAAGCCTAGCAGCAAATCAAATCAAGATGCATAATTCTTAAACCCACAAATGTTATTTTGGCAGATAAGACAGAAAATGGCATAGGCATTTCCTTTTATTGATAATGTACCTGTATATACTTGAGCATAAGCCAACCCAAATATAAGCCGAGGCACCTAATTTTACCGCAAAAAGCTGGGAAAACTTATTGACTCGAGTATAAGTATAGACTTTCTCACCTATGGATGTGAGAGCTGGACCATAGGGAAGGCTGAGCAAAGGAAGATAGATGCTTTTGAATTGTGGTCCTGGAGGAAAGTTCTGAGAGTGCCTTGGACCGCAAGAAGATCCAATCAGTCCATACTTCAGGAAATAAAGCCCGACTGCTCATTGGAGCGAAGGATAGTAGAGACCAAGATGAAGTACTTTGGCCACATCATGAGGAGACAGGAAAGCTTAGAGAAGACAATTATGCGGGGAAAGTCGAAGGAAAAAGGAAGAGGGGCCGACCAAGGGCAAAATGGATGGATGGGATCCTTGAAGTGACTGGATTGACCTTGAAGGAGCTGGGGGTGGTGACGGTAGACATGGAGCTCTGGCATGGGCTGATCCATGAGGTCACGAAGAGTCGGAAATGACTGAACGAATGAACAACAAATAAGCTGAGGGTGGGAAATGCAGCAGCTACTGGTAAATTTCAAAATAAAAATAGATACCAATAAAATTACATTAATTGAGGCATCAGTAGGTTACATGTTTTTGACTATTTACATAACACTGTAATTTAAGATAAGACTGTCCAACTTTGATTAAATCATTCTAACTTTCTTCAATGTAAATGTGCTTCCGTATCCTTCCAATAATCAACATAGCTTATTTTAACTATACATTTTGGGGGAAATGCTGTGCATATATGAATAAGGAAAAGGGGGAAAGACTGGCACTGAGAGAGGAGGAGAGGAAGGCATGTGCTGCACTGAGAGAGGAGGAGAGGAAGACGCGTTCTGCGCTGAGAGAGGAGGAGAGGAAGGAGAGCTGGGCTGCTGTGTGAAGAGATGATGGTCCTGGCAGGAAGCTGTGGGGCTGAAAGAAACCCTTCTTTCTGACCCACACCTTCCCACCAGAACCCTCACCCAAGTATAAGTCGAGGGGGGCTTTTTCAGCATAAAAAAGGACTGAAAAACTAGGCTTATACTCAAGTATATACAGTAAATATAGTACTGACAAATACTTTTCATGACATTCATGATTGCTGGCTGGTGCCTTTATGGTTCTTGTTTGTCTCTTGAAAATGGATATGTGAATCAATATGTCAAATGTATGCCTAAGACATTTTATACTCTAATCTTTTTCATTAAATTATGAGATGTTGTAGTTGGACTGCTAGGTTCACATTGCTAGAGACTTGATGTCTGAGTTCCTCATTTTCTCTTATCTAGCCTTGCAGCCTCACAATGGCTTTATAACTACACAAGGGGGCAACCTGATCTGTAAGAAAATTATCCACCTTGCTCCTGACTCAAATATCAAAACTCAGGTCTACAAAGTCCTCCAGGAGTGTGAAGCCAAGAAATACGCGTCAGTTGCCTTTCCTGCAATTGGAACAGGTTTGTTTTTTTTAAAAAAAAGTAGCACCGGCAAGTCTGGAATAACTTTTTCATTAGGGAAATAGGCACCATGTTCCACTGTTGAACAGCTCTTACTGTCAGGAAGTTCTTCTTAGGTGGACTGTTTTTCCTGCAGTTTGAATCCATTGCTCTGTGTCCCAGTGTCCTAGTCTGTGTCCTAATCTCCAGAACAACAGAAAACAAACTTATCTCCTCCTCAATGTCTTTTCTTTTCAATCCTTTCATGTCTTTAAACATAGTTATCATTTCCCCTCTCAGCCTTCTCTTCTGCAGGCTAAACATACCCACCTCTTTAAGCCATTCCTCATGGGGCTTGGCTTCCAACCTTTGATCTTTTTAGTTGCCCTTCTCTGGATGCAATCCAGCTTGTCAATATCCTTGAATTGTGGTGCCCAGAACTGGACACACTATTCCAGGAGACGTCGGACCACTAAGCAGAATACAGTGGGACTATGGGCTTCCCTTGATCTTGACACTATTCTTCTATTGATGCAACCTAGGATCTATGGCAGGCATCCTCAGAGGTTGTGGGGTTTGTTGGAAACTAGGAAATTTGGCTTTATATATCTGTGGAAGGTCCAGGGTGGGAGAAAGAACTCTTGTCTGTTGGAGGTAGGTGTGAATGTTTCAATTGGCTGCCTTGATTAGCATTTAATGACCTAGCATTTTCAGGGTGTCTTTTTACTGCTTGGGGGAATCCTTTGTTGGGAGGTGATTAGAGAAGCCATTGAAACCTGCAAGCATGTGGACAATTTCAACAAAAAGGAAAAAACCATGAAAATGAACAAAATCTGGCTACCAGTATTAAAAACCTCTAAAATCATAACAGTAAATAAAAAACAACAATAAAAAAGAGTAATTCCAGACAAGAAACAATCAGGGCCAGCCAATCACCTCCCAATAAAGGATTCCCCCAGGCATAAGAAGCCGCACCTTGAAACTGCTAGGCCATTAAATGCGAATGAAGGTGGCCAATTGCAACATTCACACTTGCCTCAAACAGACAAGAGTTCTTTCTCCACCCTGGACATTATTCCACAGATATATACACCCAATTTTCCTAGTTTCCAACATACCTCACAATCTCTGAGGATGCTTGCCATAGATGCAGGCAAAATGTCAGGAGAGAATGCTTCTGGAACATAGCCATGCAGCCTGGAAACTAGCAATCCAATATTACAGTGGTCAGGTTACTAGGAGGTGGAAATCACTAAGGATGCGTCAACTTGTCCACTCCTACTTTTTAGAGGTGGGTAACATGCGAAATAGTGCTGACTGTATCTGTAATACCTTTGTTTTTCCTCTCATGTCATACTTGATGCAGGTCAGTCAGGGAGAGCTCCTGAAGATGCAGCTGATGAAATGATTGGAGCATTTGCTGATTTCGTAGGCAAAGAATCACCCCAGCATTTAAAAACCATTAAGATTGTTATTTTTCAACAAAAAATGCAAAATGCTTTTTATGCCTCT
This sequence comes from Anolis sagrei, assembly GCF_037176765.1. Classification (NCBI taxonomy): domain Eukaryota; kingdom Metazoa; phylum Chordata; class Lepidosauria; order Squamata; family Anolidae; genus Anolis; species Anolis sagrei. The sequence continues at coordinate 218,726,760 of NC_090021.1, read as the reverse complement.
ATGAAAAAAAGAGAAGGTGCTGTATTGCCCAGCAGACAATCTGGAAGATCGATTTTTTCAAAGTTGAAATGTAAGTGAGGGATATTCTCACCTTTTTAGTCCGCTGACCACATTCCTTTGAAGTATTTTTGTATGTATTTACTCCATTTCTTTTTTATTTGCAGCCTTTTTTACTGATAAAAAACCACCTCCTGAAAAGAAACGCCTCTTAGTTTTGGAAAAGAAAGTTGAGGTTGCTGTGTTTGAAATTTGTGGGGAAGACAGACAAAAGGTCGAAGGGGCTAAGTCCTGGCTGGAAAAAATGATCCGCCAGGAACAGTCAGAAAACCTAATTGATGATGAATTGATTGACATATTTGATGATGCTGAAATTCAGAAACTGAATGACCTCCAGAAAAGATTACACATTGCCATTGAACTAAAGAAGAACCAGTCTCCTCCTTCCATTCTGGTGTCTGGCATACCCCGCGATGTCCTGACCGCCTCCACAGAAATTCAGAAGCTGATTAAAAGGATGAAAGAGGAACGCGAGGAGAGGTCCAAGGCAGAGCTGGCCAAAAATTTGGTTGAGTGGCAGTATTCCAAAGATGGGGATTTATACAGACCTTTTGACATGCTACCAAATCTCCATTTAGAAGATGCCAAGATTAGCAACAAGACAAATGTCAGTGTCCAAATTCATGGGAAGACCTACATGGTAGACATGAGAAATATGAACGCTCAAGGTCATGGAGAAACTCTTTCCATTAAGCGCATTGCCAAGGAAGAAGGTAATGTGAGGTTTTGCTCTTTAAGGTCTTGAGTAGTGCATCATTGGTTAGTTGATGTGACCTCACTAAAACATTTCCATGCACCAAAATACACAAAGCCTTATAGTGTTTTAAATGAGTCCTCCATTTGCCCTGCTGTCAGCTCAGTATCTTCAGTTCCTTTAACTCTTTTGCAAAAATGGAAAGTTTGTACTGCCCTGTCTATGTCAGTTTAGGGATCCATTTGCCTTACATAATTATAGTGCTATGATTCCACTTGAGCTGCTATGGTTCCCTACGTTGAATCCTGGGATTTAAGGAGGGGCATTTTCAGCCAATGAGAGCTGTACTGCCTTGCGAATCTACAAAACCCAGGACTTTTTAGCCATGTCAGATAAAAGTGGAATAATTGTCCTGTCACTGTGTAAATATACTCAATTAACCCAGTGACTCAGTGGGTTAAACTGCTGAGCTGCTGAACTTGCTGACTGAAAGGTCGGCGGTTTGAATCTGGGGAACAGGGTGAGCTCCCGTTGTTAGCCCCATCTTCTGCCAACTTTGAAGTTCGAATATATGCCAACGTGAGTAGATAAGTAGGTACCACCTTGGCGGGAAGGTAACATTGCTCCATGCAGTCATGCCGGCCACATGACCTTGGAGGTGTCTACAGACAACGCTGGCTCTTCAGCTTAAAAATGGAGATGAGCACCACCCCCTAGAGATTAGACTTAATGTCAAGGGGACATCTCCATTTCTAAGCCAAAAAGCCAGTTAAAGTTACCTTTTTAACTGTGCAAAAGAGTTATTTACTTGCCTATTATCCAATAAAATTGACCAGGGGGTCAATTTTATTGGATAATAGGCAAGTAAATAACTCTTTCCCCTTGTTTTTGATCAGTACATAAATATTCATGAATTGCATGTCTATCATTTAAAAAAAATTAAATCAATTAAACAACCTAGAAGTCGAGATAGGGCAAGACTCAGAGTGGGTCCAGCATTCAAAGTGCAAGACTTACATAATGGATATATTTCTATGACATTTCAAAGTAGGGATCCATGGGATCCCTATCTTGTTACGTTTTCAAGAGTATTCTGGCGGCATGCTCATGGGTTGCTCTTGTTGCACTAGGAGCAGCTAAATGAATCAAAAAGAAGTTGAGCAGTGTGAATCAGCATGCCTGTTCATTCTTCATGTTGTGGAAGTTGTGCACATCCGTGGCTTATGTCATAAGAATTTGGGTTTTCCAATGTTCATTTTTCTAATGGGGTTTTGGGGCTTTTTTTTTTTTTTTTTACAATCTCAGCGATCCCAGTGATTGGATCTGTGGTTCAGATTAAGTCCTTAGCAAGCCCTAGGTGTGGTCAGAATGGAGAAACTACTATTTATTCATAGTTCTGTGGAAACTTAAGGACACAAACATTCAGTCTGCACTTTTGGTGGATTGTGGCATGGCAGAGTTGATTACACAAGTCAACAAAATAAAACTTTGTAATTATTAGAAATGAGAGTAGCACAGTTTAAATCAATGTTATGCTTTAAAAAATATGTATTTATTTTCTATCACTTCAACTTTTTAAAATATGACTAACGGTACATTAATGCAGACTACTGTAAAGTCTGCACATTTCACATCGTATTTGTGTAACACAAGCCATCAAGTATTTTTCATCACATATAATTTTTGGTCATTCTTAGAGAGTTTTCCCCCTACTTAATTCAGATCAGCGTTTATTTTTTTCTATCATGTGTAGTTTTTGCAGTGAGGCTAATCAAATAATTACTGCATTTGCGTGCTGATATCAATAGAATCTAATTAACCACAAGCCAACAAGTATTTTTCATCAGATATAATTTTAGAATCTTAAAATATTTTTTGTGCTGAATTCAGATCTGTGTTTATTTTTTTCTCTATCACGTGTAGTTTTTGCAATGGAGGCTAATAGAATAATTAATCATAGAATCATAGAATCAAAGAGTTGGAAGAGACCTCATGGGCCATCCAGTCCAACCCCCTGCCAAGAAGCAGGAATATTGCATTCAAATCACCCCTGACAGATGGCCATCCAGCCTCTGCTTAAAAGCTTCCAAAGAAGGAGCCTCCACCACACTCTGGGGCAGAGAGTTCCACTGTTGAACGGCTCTCAGTCAGGAAGTTCTTCCTAATGTTCAGATGGAATCTCCTCTCTTGTAGTTTGAAGCCATTGTTCCGTGTCCTAGTCTCCAAGGAAGCAGAAAACAAGCTTGCTCCCTCCTCCCTGTGGCTTCCTCTCACATATTTATACATGGCTATCATATCTCCTCTCAGCCTTCTCTTCTTCAGGCTAAACATGCCCAGTTCCCTAAGCCGCTCCTCATAGGGCTTGTTCTCCAGACTCTTGATCATTTTAGTCGCCCTCCTCTGGACACATTCCAGCTTGTCAATATCTCTCTTGAATTGTGGTGCCCAGAATTGGACACAATATTCCAGATGTGGTCTAACCAAAGCAGAATAGAGGGGTAGCATTACTTCCTTAGATCTAGACACTATGCTCCTATTGATGCAGGCCAAAATCCCATTGGCTTTTTTTGCCGCCACATCACATTGTTGGCTCATGTTTAACTTGTTGTCCACGAGGACTCCAAGATCTTTTTCACACGTACTGCTCTCGAGCCAGGCGTCACCCATTCTGTATCTTTGCATTTCATTTTTTCTGCCAAAGTGGAGTATCTTGCATTTGTCACTGTTGAACTTCATTTTGTTAGTTTTGGCCCATCTCTCTAATCTGTCAAGATCGTTTTGAATTCTGCTCCTGTCCTCTGGACTATTGGCTATCCCTCCCAATTTGGTGTCGTCTGCAAACTTGATGATCATGCCTTCTAGCCCTTCATCCAAGTCATTAATAAAGATGTTGAACAGGACCGGGCCCAGGACGGAACCCTGCGGCACTCCACTTGTCACTTCTTTCCAAGATGAAGAGGAAGCATTAGTGAGCACTCTCTGTGTTCGTCCACTTAACCAATTACAGATCCACCTCACCGTAGTTTTGCCTAGCCCACATTGGACTAGTTTCCTTGCCAGAAGGTCATGGGGGACCTTGTCGAAGGCCTTACTGAAATCCAGGTACGCTACATCCACAGCATTCCCCGCATCTACCCAGCTTGTAGCTCTATCGAAGAAAGAGATCAGATTAGTCTGGCATTTATGCATTTATGCATACATATCAGTTAGGTTCTATTGATATGAGTGGGTGTTGTTGTTGTTGTTCATTCGTTCAGTCGTCTCCGACTCTTCGTGACCTCATGGACCAGCCCACGCCAGAGCTCCCTGTCGGCCGTCACCACCCCCAGCTCCTTCAAGGTCAGTCCAGTCACTTCAAGGATGCCATCCATCCATCTTGCCCTTGGTCGGCCCCTCTTCCTTTTGCCTTCCACTTTCCCCAGCATAATTGTCTTCTCTACGCTTTCCTGTCTCCTCATGATGTGGCCAAAGTACTTCAACTTTGTCTCTAGTATCTTTCCCTCCAGTGAACAGTCGGGCTTTATTTCCTGGAGGATGGACTGGTTGGATCTTCTCGCAGTCCAAGGCACTCTCAGCACTTTCCTCCAGCACCACAGCTCAAAAGCATCGATCTTCCTTCGCTCAGCCTTCCCTAAGGTCCAGCTCTCACATCCGAAGGTTACTACAGGGAATACCATGGCTTTGACTAGGCGGATCTTTGTTGCCAGTCTGATGTCTCTACTCTTTACTATTTTATCGAGACTGGACATTGCTCTCCTCCCAAGAAGTAAGCGTCTTCTGATTTCCTGGCCACAGTCTGCATCTGCAGTAATCTTTGCACCTAGAAATACAAAGTCTGTCACGGCCTCCACGGTTTCTCCCTCTATTTTCCAGTTGTCAATCATTCTTGTTGCCATAATCTTGGTTTTTTTGACGTTTAGCTGCAACCCAGCTTTTGCGCTTTCTTCTTTCACCTTGATTAGAAGGCTCCTCAGCTCCTCCTCGCTTTCGGCCATCAGAGTGGTGTCATCTGCATATCTGAGGTTGTTAATGTTTCTTCCAGCAATTTTCACCCCAGCTTTGCATTCATCAAGCCCCGCACATCGCATGATGTGTTCTGCATACAAGTTAAAAAGGTTGGATGAGAGGATGCAGCCTTGCCGGACGCCTTTCCCAATCTTGAACCAGTCTGTTGTTCCGTGGTCAGTTCTGACTGTTGCTTCTTGGTCCTTGTACAGATTCCTCAGGAGAGAGACAAGGTGGCTTGGGATGCCCATCCCACTAAGAACTTGCCACAATTTATTATGATCCACACAGTCAAAGGCTTTAGAATAGTCAATGAAGCAGAAGTAGATGTTTTTCTGAAACTCCCTGCTTTTCTCCATTATCCAGCGGATATTGGCAATTTGGTCTCTCGTTCCTCTACCTTTTCTAAACCCAGCTTGAACATCTGGCAACTCTCGCTCCATGTATTGCTGGAGTCTTCCTTGCAGGATCTTGAGCATTACCTTACTGGCATGAGAAATAAGGGCCACTGTACGGAAGTTTGAGCAGTCTTTCGCATTTCCCTTTTTTGGTATGGGGATATAAGTTGATTTTTTCCAGTCTGATGGCCATTCTTGTGTTTTCCATATTTGCTGGCAAATGGAATGCATCACCTTGACAGCATCATCTTTTAAGATTTTAAACAGTTCAGCTGGGATCCCGTCGTCTCCTGATGCCTTGTTGTTAGCAATGCTTCTTAAAGCCCATTCAACCTCACTCCTCAGGATGTCTGGTTCTAATTCATTCACCACACCGTCAAAACTATCCTCAATATTATTATCCTTCCTATACAGATCTTCTGTATAGTCTCGCCACCTTCTCTTGATCTCTTCAGCTTCTGTTAGGTCCCTGCCATCTTTGTTTCTTATCATGCCAATTTTTGCCTGAAATTTACCTCCAATGTTTCTAATTTTCTGGAAGAGGTCTCTTGTCCTTCCTATTCTGTTGTCTTCTTCCACTTCCATGCATTGCTTATTTAAAAATAGTTCCTTATCTCTTCTGGCTAACCTCTGGAATTGCGCATTTAACTGGGCATATCTCCCCTTAACACTGTTTCCTTTTGCTTTCCTCCTTTCTTGGGCTACTTCCAGTGTCTCAGCAGACAACCATTTTGCCTTCTTGGTTTTCTTTTTCTTTGGGACGTACTTTGTTGCCGCCTCCTGAACAATGTCTCGGACTTCTGTCCATAGTTCTTCTGGGACTCTGTTTACTAAATCTAGTCCTTCAAATCTGTTCTTCACTTCCACTGTATATTCGCTAGGGATGTTAGTGAGATCATATCTAACTGGTCTGTGTATTTTCCCTGATCTCTTTAGTTTTATTCTAAATTGGGCAATAAGAAGTTCGTGATCTGAGCTACAGTCAGCCCCAGGTCTTGTTTTCACCGACTGGATGGATGTCCGCCACCTTTGGCTGCAAAGGATGTAGTCAATCTGATTTCGGTGTTGACCGTCTGGAGAGGTCCATGTGTAAAGCCGTCTTTTAGGTTGTTGGAAGAGAGTATTCGTTATACACAGCGAGTTTTCCTGGCAAAATTCTATCAGCCTGCGTCCCGCTTCATTTTGTTCTCCCAGACCATGCTTGCCTGTGATCCCTGTTGTCATTTGACTTCCCACCTTGGCATTCCAGTCTCCTGTAATGAAAATAATGTCTCTTTTTGGTGTATTATCCAGTAGGTCCTGCAGATCCTCATAGAACTGATCTACTTCTGCTTCTTCAGCAGCTGTGGTTGGGGCATATATTTGGATCACTGTAATGTTGAAAGGCTTTCCTTGCACTCGAATTGAGATCATTCTGTCATTTTTTGGGTTGTATCCAAGCACCGCTTTAGCGAATTTCTTATTAATTATGAAGGCTACTCCATTTCTTCGATGTTCCTCTTGACCGCAGTAGTAGATCTGGTGGTCATCTGATGTGAAGTGGCCCATTCCAGTCCATTTCAGTTCGCTGACCCCCAGAATGTCTATCTTTAGTCTTGACATCTCACCAATAACAACATCCAATTTGCCCTGGCTCATAGATCTTACATTCCAGGTTCCTATGGTGTGTTGATCTTTAGAGCATCGGATTCGTCGTTCACCTCCAGTACCGTCGGCCGCTAGCCTTCCTTTCGGCTTTGAGCTAGCTGCGTCATCACATCTGGGGCTAGTTGAACTTATCCTCTGCTCCTCCCCAGTAGCATTTTGGCCATCTTCCGACCTGGGAGTCCCATCTTCCAATGGCATACCGACATATCTCTGGTTGTACTGGTCCATTTAGTTTTCTTGGCAAGGATACTGGAGTGGTTTGCCATTGCCTTCCCCAGGGATCACGCTTGGTCTGACCTCTCTGCCACAACCGTCCCGTCTTGGGTGTCCCTTCACGGTTTCGCTCATGACATCATTGAGGTGCTCAAGCTCCAGCGCCCCGACAAGGCGGTGATCCTTTGCTGGAGATGAGTGGGTAAATACATTTTATCTATCATTTTTTATCTATCGTGTGTAGTTTTGCAATGGAGGCTAATCAAATAATTAATGAGTGGGTAAATACATTAATTATTTGATTAGCCTCCATTGCAAAACTACACACGATAGATAAAAAATACAGATCTGAATTCAGCACAAAAAAACTCTGTAAGAATGAGCCTACGGGCTGAGATAGTGCGGTATAGAAATAAAGTAAATAAATAAATAAAATTATATCTGATGAAAAATACTTGTTAGCTTGTGTTATCTAAGTTACACCTCAAAGTTGGCTTGTATTATCTAAATCACACCTCAAAGTCCAAATCAGGGATACTAACTTTATGGTGGCAAAGATCACACATACTGTCTATTTACTAAGTGACATTTTATTTAGTCATCCCAGATTGGATAATTACTAGCGCACTCAAATTGGTATATTCCCATACTAGTATTTTCTCTGTGTCTGGAATGAATGGTTCTGAACAGTGCTTAGCATATGAGGAGAAAGCAACATCATCTGTATTTACTAAGTGATGGTTTATTTAGTTGTCCCAGATTGGATAATTGCACTCAAATTGGTATATTCAGCTGTCTATGCTTCTTCTTGGCTCATGTTATTTTGTAATCACTGCTGTTTGCCTTATATGTTTCTTCAAAGCATATAAAACTCTGACCCCAGGAAGCATCATCCCTGGAGCTGAGCCGTTTAGTTTCAAAGGCCTCCATAATCAAATTGCACAGCTCCAACAATGATGAAACCTGGTTCATAGCCACAGTTCTCCTATTTAAACGTAGAAATAGCATTAACACAATGTTTACTTTGCAGGTAAAATAGCACTTCCCAAGCAGTGGGAAGATATGAAGGGGCTCAGTGTGAAATTGGTTTTGCTGCAGCAGGGAACTCAAGAATATCAGGATATTGAAAATAGGTTCCGGCAAGGGTGCCCTATGAGCAAAATAGAAAAGGTGAAGTAGGCAACACTTATTTCAAACCACATATTATGAGGGTGCTGTTTTTTTAAATTTTATAGAATGCTAAGTTGGAGGAGGGCTTTAAAAACAACCTATGTGATTAATGATTGGGATGTCAGGAATGTTCCTGTTCTTTCCCACAGTTCCTGATTTAAAATGTATGGCAGGATGAGGTTGGAATTAATAGCCCTTGTGGTCTCTTCTAACTTTATGATTCTGTGATCACTGTATTCATTACATATAGGAGTGAGTGACTGGAGGAGATACACAGAATGTATGTTCTCGGCCCTTTCAAGTTCTAAGAATATCTGTAGTCCATTTTTATAACTATTCATTTTGTTCAGTTTTTATCATTTCTACTGAATATTGCCTTTGTATTTTCGACCCTATTAGATTGAAAGGGTACAGAATCCTTTCCTCTGGCAGTCCTACCAAGTAAAAAAACAAGAGTTAGATAAAAAAAACGGCCAGACAAAGAATGAAAAGATTCTGTTCCATGGAACTCCACATTCCACAGTGACACCAATTAACCATACTGGATTTAATCGCAGTTATGCTGGAATGAATGGTAAGTGCATCAGAAACTTGTTAACTTACACCAGGTTCTGCCTTTTCTTCACTCAGATCTAGGTGCCTGGCTCTTGTCTCCTGACTTTATCCTATTAGCAATCCCTGAATAAGAGGAAGTATGACTGGCCAAACATCACATGTTTACATAGATCTCTAGCCATCTGTAGATACTCTCCAAATGGTGCCCCATGCAGATGAAGCCCACCTTACAGTCAGTTGGAGCAAGGTGTTTTATGTGATCACTCCCCACTATATAGAAAAGGCTTCGCTCTTGTTTTTAGTTGTATTTTAACCATTTCATCAAATGCAGTGAGCTGTAGTGGTGTCTAAAAAGATGAATTACTCTCTATTGTTAAGCAGTCAATAGTCATTCAGACACTAGTTGCACTCATTTCTCATTGAGTCGCCTATGGGCTGAGAAAAGCGGTATAGAAATAAAGTAAATAAATTGAACATATTACCAGGTACCTGTCTACAAGATTACAGCCTGCCTGTATATGAAGTCATTTTATAATGTCCTTTGAAGTCATGGATATTTGGGGGGGGGGAGGGGGGAGAACACACTAGAGGCAGTTCCACACAGGAATTTAAACCGAGCTCAGTTGGAGTATTTAAACTCGATTGGGCACAGGCTGAAATCCAGACATCTCCTTCCAACATCCATGCTTTTTTTTGGGGGGGGGGGGAGGGGGGTCCAGATGCTCTGCCAGAAGGCCAGGACACAAAATAACCCCCAAGGAAAGCCTTTTAAAAAGAAAATAACTTACCTGACTGCCATTTCCCCTTCTTCAGAGCTCTCCTGGTGTGTCATTTCTATGCATCATGAGAGCTCCAGAGAAGGAGGAATGGTGACCAGGTAAGTTATTTTCTTTTTTAAAGACTTTTCTGTGGATTTTGGGAGGGGTGGGGGCTCTCTTGCGTTTCTTGGGCTTCAGGAGCCTAAGAAACCTGAGACAGCCATGTGGATGGGCACTGGAAGTTATGTATTGTGATCCCCGGGCCCAATCCACACACCGCCCACAGCTGGAAAGACCCGGTTTTTTTTTAAAGAACTGGGTCTTTCTAGATGTCAAATTAATTTGGTACAAAGCAGGGTTTTCCTGCTTTGTGCCGAAGAAATTCATTTTGACATGATGTGAAAATGTGGGAGGGTGTACATTTTGGATGCTGTCTGGTTGCGCCCTAGTTTCTCCCCACCAAATCAATCTGTTGTAGCTTTTCCATTTTGTGCTTTTAGTTTGTGCCTTATTTTGTTTTCCTGCTTCTCAGATTTGGGACCTTAAGTTTATTGTTCCATCAGTTTTATTATAAATTCAGAATTAATGAAGAATTATTTTTGGTGCTTCCTGTTGGTTTTTCCCCACTTCAGTGAACTGACTAGTTTTCAAAGGTCCTGCTCATGCAGTTTATTTGGCAGCTGTCCTTTCTTAAGTCATTGATTTCAAAAATCATAATAATAACTTAATAACTTTATTTTTGTACCCCGCCTCCATTTCCCCAAAGGGGCTCGGGGCTTACATATGACAAAAAGTCTCTAAAACAACACATAAAATAAACACACAGTACAATACAATTTTTTTTAAATAAAACCAATAGCATATAAAACAATTTAAAACTCAGAACAACACCCAACAACCTATGGTGACCCCTGCCATAAGACATGGTCAAACTGTAAACAAGACAAAGGAATGGAATAATGCAAATTGTAGCTAAGGAACAAGGGCATGGGATGAAAGTGCAGTGCTGTATCATTAATTGTGGACCATTGGGGGCTAGACATTCTCAAAGGCTTGTTTAAACATCCAAGTCTTCAAATCCCTACGGAAGGTGGCAGTGTGGGGGCCAGCCTAATCTCCTTGGTGAGGAAGTTCCAAAGCTGGGGAGGCCACCACCGAGAAAGCCCTCTCCCTCGTCCCCACCAGCCACGCTTGTGACAGTGGTGGGATCACAAGGCAGGCCTCCCCGGCAGATCTTAACACTTTTGCAGGTACATATGAGGGGAGGGGGTGCGGTCACAAAGATAGGCAGGGCCCGAACCATTGATTTTGATAATGGTATTTGATAATGGTATTTTCTATTCGTTTCTTGACTTATTTGTTAATACTTTCTAACACTCTCATTTCCTTTTGTGGTTTCAGCTGCAGCAATTGGAAAAGGGACTTACTTTGCTGTAAATGCAAGCTATTCTGCACATGACACATATTCTAGACCAGACAGCAGCGGTAGAAAATACATGTACCTAGCTCAGGTTCTCACTGGGATTTATTGTGTTGGAAGCCATGGATTAATTACTCCACCACCAAAAAACACATCAGGGTTTGACCTGTACGATAGTGTGACTGACAATGTAAACAATCCATCCATGTTTGTCATATTTTCTGATGCTCAGGCTTATCCGGAGTATCTTATTACTTTCAGAAAATAACATCACACTGGAGGGCTGCCCCTCTCCTTTCTAAAAGAAATAAAGACACTGAATGAAAATGATTTGAACAAGCAGGCCATTGGGCTTTTCTCGCTTGAACTTTCTTGCCAATTATGATCCCACTGTGCCTTTTTCGGGATTATCAGGCTAAAATGGTTAAGAGTAATTATGGGGTTAAAGAAGAGATGGGAAGGCCAGCACCAATTCAAGGTAGGTAGGTCTATTCCATGTATTGCACATTGAATCAAATGGAAGGGAACATCTTAAACTTTAAAAGGGTTGTGTGACATATTAGAACAGCTCTGTCATTCCCACAATATCAAGAAACACAGTGCCGTGGGGTGAACCTTGAACTCTACTTTGCTCTTTAATATATTCCTGAAAGTATGCATTTGAAAGGAACTACATCCTGGATATGTAACAAAAATTCCACCCCCTTTCCATGAAGGAATGATTAGAAGCAATGGGATAGTTAACCTGCCAATTCCTCTGCAATGAACTCTTGCACCCAGGCCTTTCTACCCCATCTCTCAACACATTTGCAGATGTGAGTTTATCTGCGTGACCAGACTGCCGTATTACGATCTCTGTGGGGCGTTTCAGGAAACTTGTAACTTCACCACAGTGCATTCTTCTGTTCCTTAAGCTGCTGTGCCTGCTTCTGCCTGTAAAATTCCTGGTTGACATTTCTGTGCGTTGTTAATCTCAGGTATTAAGCACAGAGCAGAGGAGATTTTTTTAAATTTATTTTCAGAAAATGAATGAAATAAGTCTTGTTTTTGTCTTAAGTGCCTTCTGACAACCTTTGCGGCTGTAGCTCTTTGTTAGGTGGCTAGCAGGGCATTCACCGAGAACTGCACATCGCTATAGCCAGGTTACACTGCTCTGGTCTTTCTTCTGGGTTGAGTTGCCAACTGATCTGCAAGGCTCTAGGTCAGTGGTTCTCAACCTGTGGGTCCCTAGGTGTTTTGGCTTACAACTCCCAGAAATCCCAGCCAGTTTACTAGCTGTTAGGATTTCTGGGGGTTGAAGGCCAAAACATCTGGGGACCCACAGATTGAGAACCACTGCTCTAGGCTGAGATGTTCTCCTGTGACTCTAAGCAGTCAGATAAACTACTGTAATTGGCAGGAAATGGTTACACAGAGATAAAACAAGCACAAGCCACTTTAGAACAAAGTCTAGTTTACTTTGGCAAGGACGGGACTGAAGTCTTTCCGAGAAGCTCATATTCACCACACAAGAAGTGGCCATCCTGCATTATCTTTGGACTACTACATGCCTAAGTTGAGAGGCATGAAAGATGACATTTCCAGCCTATTTACAAGAAAGATACCACTGGTTGTTTATTTCCATTGATTTCTTGCAATTGCTAAGGGGGGATGGAAGAGTTTGATTGTATCTGTTTGTGCATAAATAGTGACAGAATCTGTACCACTGCCATGGTTAGCAAAGTTTGTAGGAGTTTGTTACTGCCAATTGCAGTGTTTGATGGTCACATGAAATCTATATGATTAAAAGCTTTGAATTGTTGAGTGACACTCATTTTTCTTTATCATTAGAATCTACCATTTACAGGTTTTATGCCTGTGATTCTTTCAAATACCACTCACCATCCAAACTGTAAAGGTTACCAATCACAAAGAAATATCTCCCACTCCCAAGGGCGAACATGTCAAAATATTCAGCAGCTTAGAGATTCCTCTCCCCACCTCTCTTCCATGAAAGTCAAATGGCATTGGAAAGGAAACAATAGTCAATTCTGATGAAGCTGAAACAGGTCCATGCATACACTGATGTCTGAACTGCCATTTGCACATTTTAAAAATGATCATGCCTGTTAAATTGTCGTTAACTTTGTTAACCTTTGTTGGGCAAGTGGGCTTATTAACAAGAGACCCTCCTCATAAATGCATAGCAGAAGAGTAACTTCGCAGCAGCAGCAGCAGCGTGGCTTGGCACCAGTAGCCCAAAGTGATAAAAACAAAAACACACAGATCAATGTTATCTCTTCCATAAGAGGCTTTTCTTTGTAGTAAAGTAACGTAATTTTACTATTTACAATAACAATGTTATTGTAGATACATAGTAGATTTACACACTGGAGCTTTCTCACACAGAGGTTTACCTCACACTCCTCAGGACGACACTAGCTTTGGCCCACTAACAGGCTATGGCTTTGGCCCACTGTCTTCTACTAACGCTTTCAGTGCATGGCTCACAGTTTTGTAATCAAAAATACCCAGTTAATTTTAATATTTCTGACAACCTTGTCAGTCTTAATTTTTTTAATTACATTTTTTCTTCAATTCCTATGAAATGTTAAGTATGCTGACAAGCTGATTTTAACTGCCGTCAAGCCAACTTATGCTGGAGACCTCTTAAGTCTCCCTATTACCAACAGACTGGCTAAGTTCTTGCAGCCTGGACTCCTGGCTTTTTTGAATCTATCCAACTGTTAGAAGTTTTTCCTCTTTTCCTTCTTCCTTGCCAAATATTGTCGTCTTCTCAGCTTGTAGGGAGAGCCCAGGTTTGATTTGCTCAGTGCTGCCAATAAGGCTTACCTTCAAAATGACCTTTGAGTTCTTTGACTTTTACATGATAACATCATTTGGTTTCCTTCCTTCATATCCCAGTTCATGTTGTGCTAGATTGTTGGCACCTGTTCTTTTTGTATCCTTAAGTTCCCTGAACAGTGCATAGCTATGAACATCACACTTGTCCGGTGTAGTATTGCACACATAAAGATCCCCTTGAGCACCAGTGCAGCAGAAAACTTGGCACTCAAACACTATAAGCCAATGGTTCCCAACCTGTGGTCCACAAGAACTAAAATATGGTCCGTAGCCTCACCATTACACCATTGCAATGAGAGTGACTGGTCTCCTGAAATGCTCTTATAGTGCTGAGGCTTATTAAATATGGTTTTTGTGGGCAAGCAGATGGAGTCTACTGGATGGCATGTTCTATATCAGAAACTAGAGCTGATGTGTTCTATCCAATGCAACTTTCTGAATTGGCACCCCAAATAACCAAACCAAATCTAAAATTAACCAAAAACTGATTTGTAATCCTTTTGGTACTAATGTTGGAGAGGTTAAAATAAAATCTGGTAAAAAAAAGAAAAAAAAGAAAAGGGGGGGGGGTTGGAAACCACTGCTGAAAGAGATCCTAGTAACATGGAAAGTCCCCGTCAAGGTGGCAGCCTCCCATTGCTCATCATTGAGGGTGGGGACAAGGATGAGCAGAATATTAAAAAATATATATTGGCCGTCTGTGTCCATGAATTCTGCATCCATATATTCTGTCCTGTACTGCCCCAAAATACCTGTATTAAAAAAGAACCCCAAAAGTAAAACCTGATTTGGCCATTTTATGTAAGGGACACAATTTTACCACTGTATATAATTGGACTTGTGCATCTATGGATTTTGGTACCCACAGAGGGAGCGGTAGTGGGTCCAGCACATACCAATGGCTCACCATAATCTGAAAACCCTTCAACCATCTAATTGGTCAAGAAGAGAGGGCACAACACACTACTCATTTAGGCATGGTTTGGAAATCTACAGAAATAGGCACTGTATACATCAGACACTAGCACTTCTAGCACAATTGCTGCATCTACCACCATGGTGGCCCAATAGCATTCCAGAAACAAACCAGAACCATCTAATTTATGGCCCAAATATTTCCTTGGGATGTTGCAGACTTCAAACTGCCAGAATTCTGTAGTTGTTTGAGACTTCTGGGAGTTCCAAGGGCAAAAAGTGGGACCCAGGTTTGAATTCGGGGAAAGCGCGGATGAGCTCCCTCTGTCAGCTCTGGCTCCCAATGTGGGGACATAAGAGAAACCTCCCACATGGATGGTAAAACCTCAAAAAACTTCCAGGCGTCCCCCTGGGCAATGTCCTTGCAGATGGCAAATTCGCTCACACCAGAAGCGACTCGCAGTTTCTCAAGTTACTCCTGACAGAAAAAAGGGCTACTGTATGCCGATACTATCTAGAATTACACCAGTGTATCTTTTGAAGATGTTGTAAAAGCAGGCAACTGGTGCCTCCTTGTAGGACATTCCCTCTCCCTGTGTGACCATAACTAGAGTAGATCAGGAGTACTATGGCAGTCTCCACCTACAGTTGCAGAGAAAGGAGCAGCCATTATCTCCCCAGTCCTCATGTGTACAGTAGTGTGTGCTTCTTGGAGATCTGCCCCCCCCCCCCTGTTTTCCAGCTCTCCTCTGCTCTCTAATGGGCCATGGGAGTGCATCTTGATACCAAGCTATGACACCAAATGTAGTTGTGGAAGCCCAGCATTAGATGTACTAGCTGAGCTTTATATTTTATTAGTATACTTATTGGATCAACCATAATGAGTTGCAGATTGCAAATTAATCACCTGGATCTCTGCTTTCAAGCAATCCCCACTCATGCTCATTATCTGGATGGCACAATCTCTATATACTAGCAGAGGAGACAAAGGTCCAAGGTTCTTTTCAGAGACATTTATTGACTCCTCTCCTTACCATTACTTTAACTGCTGAAAATGAATATTGAAATTAGTAAATGAATATGCTATACCTATTTACCAAAAGGATCACAATCCATCTAAAGATCCTCACGTTTCCCACCGTGTGACAGTAGTACCATCACACCTGGTTGTTTATAGTAAAGGTAAAGATTTCCCCTGACACTGTCTAGTCGTGTCTGACTCTGGGTGGTGGTGTTCATCTCCATTTCTAAGCTGAAGAGCTGGTGTTGTCCGTAGACACCTCCAAGGACATGTGGCCAAAATGACTGCATGGAACTCCGTTACCTGCAGTACCTATTGATCTACTCACATAGGTTGGCAGAAGCTAGGCCTAACAGCGGGAGCTCACACTAACTCCCCGGATTCAAACAAAACAACCTTTTGGTCAAGTTCAGCAGCTCTGCAGTTTAACCCGCTGCAACACCAGGGGGCTCCTTGTGGTGCAGCAGGTTAAAGTTTATACACTCAGTTAAATGCATGTGTTATTTAAAACAGCAGATATTTAATAATAATAATAATAATAATAATAATAATAATAATAATCTTGTACCCCATCTGCATCTCCTTGAGGGGATTCGGGGTGGCTTACAAATGACACAAAGTGCCTAAAACAGAGAATATAATCCACAAAATACAAGTACATAATAAAAACATATTTCACAATCTGCTCTCAAATTGAAATATGCAGCTCTCCAAAGTGCTCCTCACCCCATAAATTATAGCTACTTTCGTCCTTGTCCTCCATTCTATTTGTTGCAGTATCTCTGGTTTATGTCAAATGTGATCAAATTGATTACTTTAATAATTTTACTGTTGCACCGATTCTTCTGTTCTGTGCCCTCAATTTTGCTATGTTGATGCCAGTGTTATGATCTTCAGTGTCTGAAACTGATTCAGTTCATAACATTTTAATGCGTTCTTAGTTATCTTAAAGACACCAACCCTAGAAAAGTCAAGTAATTTTTTTAATTTGACGTTCCTGTACTACATTCAACCAATAATCTCATTTGGAATAGACACACTTAATACATTTCTGAACTGTAACAACCTGTGTGGTGTAGTGGATTGAGTGCTTAACTAGGACTCTGGAGATCAAGGGTTGGTCATAGAAACCCACTGGGTGACTTTGGGCAAGTCACACTTTCTCAGCCTCCGAGGAAGGCAATGGCAAACCAATCTTGAGAAGTACATGGCTAATCTGGCCAAAATAGGTTTGCCTTAAAGTCGGAAATGTAACTGCACAGAATAACAACATTGAACCAACAGTGGTCTCAATATATCGAGCAAATAGCTTTATTTTCCAAGTAAGCTTTATTTTCCAAGTAAGGATGAGTGCACCCTAACTATTACTGTCACACAGAATTGCTTAAAAATTGTACAGAACAGGATTGCTGCTGAAGATTTATTTTTGCACTGAAAATAGAAACCCATTTCCTATGAAAACATCCCAAAAGACATGTAATACTGAAACACAGTGTTGACAATTGGATACAGGGCCACAGTTGTCAGGCCAAAGATGTAATATATTTTCTACCCACTCGTATCCCTTAAGAACAAAGCAAGGCACAGCTGGAATATGCAACTTTATTTCCTTCTTAATTATATTTTCATCAATCAATCTCTATTCTTGATCTAGCCAACTATTTTTTTTTAAAAAAATCCTGTTCTGAGCAAGAGCAACAACACAAGAGAAAGTATTGTTTGGGACCAAATGCAACACATAATATTCATATGAATGCTGAAGAAAGAAAGAGAAGAATTAGCATTGTGTCTTCAAAACTAGGTATGACTCAAAAAGAAAATACAGCTCACCCTTTGGTTCCAACATAAGGAGAAAAGAAGCGTGTGGCAACACTGATCCAACAATACTACTGAAAGTGTACCAGATATTATACAGGGTTAGTCAAAATGCATAGGCCAATAAGCCATTCAATTGAATGGCTTATTGGCCTATGCATTTTGACTAACCCTGTACTTGGCGAAAGGACTGTGCCAAGTCTCCGAAATGTCAAACTGAGTAAAAAATAGCAAAACTTGGATGTGCAATAATTTCACAAATTATTGATAATGTTATTTTCTATTTATTTCTTGACTTATTTGTTAATACTTTCTAACACTCTTGTTTCCTTATGTCAAACTGAGTCAAAAATAGCAAAAGTTGGATGTGGAATAATGTGGCCTTCCAGATACTGGTACTATCCCTCCGTACTATGAATGCGGACTAGGGATGATAAAGAAATTTAGCCCAGTTACAGCTGGACAGCCATTACTTGCTCATCCATAAGCCATTGTAAGCTGTTTCCATGCATGATCTTCATCTAAAGTATTTTAAAGAAGGAAATGTGTCTGAAGCAATACCATAAACACCAGGTGGTTAAATATTGCTCAATTTACAGGGCAACATGGTAATTTTTTTTCAAAGTAGAATCTCTGTTTCACAGTCCCAAAATAAAGAGGCACATCTTGGCAGAATCATATGTTTACATCCAACACCAGTGTCATACCTTAGGACTACAGGTGTGGGATCTAGTAATATCACATGAGTGATCCCCTCACAACATAGATGTTCAGACATAAAGAAACAATTTTTCAACTGCTATCAAGTCACCAAGGTAATGGTTGATCAAGTTCATTTTTCCACATTACACAGACATCAATGCAGTGCTCTAAACAAAATGCAAGATTGTGCTGTATCATTATTGAAGATGAATCTGATGTGCTTAGGATATCACACAGCTTGAAAGACAACTTCACCAATGCTTAGCACTACCTGGGCATAAAACTCTTGCATAAATATTCTGCGATTCAATATTTTGCACCTGAGAAGCAGCAATTGTATAATAGTTAAGGTTTCATTCTTTCAAAGCCTTTCAAAACGCTAGCAAAAGGGGCCTGCCTTTAGACAGGAATGCATTTTGGATTTCTTGCAGGAAATAAATCACTCATTCAATTCCTTTTGCTTTCAGTTCTTCTTTAACACGTTTCAAATAATGAGGATCTGGGTAGCCGAAACTAGGTAGTGAAGCAAGAGAGAAAGAGAAAGAGATCTGAGCAAAACAATTCATCAATAATAATAATCATTACTGATGTACAGTAGCTTTTCTTTGACTACCATGTACTCAGAGATTTTTGAAGAGGAAATAGTGTTAAATATATTTAGTTTGGAAACATCTGTTCAACAAAAAATGTATTTGGGAGAGTTGTGCTGAGACTGTGCTAGCATCAAAACTCTCTTTTAAAAAATCAGATAATGGAAAGAAGGGTTTGACTTTTAATGGTGATTTTCTGTTAGGAAAAAAGTGCAGCGCAAAATGAGTATTCTAAATACCCCGTTTCCCCAAAAATAAGACAGTGTCTTATATTAACTTTTGCTCTCAAAGATGTGCTAGGTCTTATTTTCAGGGGATGTCTTATTTTTCCATGAAGAAAAATTCACATTGATTGTTGAACAAATATATTGAACATTTATTATATACTGTACAGTAGTTGTCTGTACATAATAAATCTACTCGCCCCACACTGAGGGTCACAAAAAATAAGGGCTGTCAAGAACCTGGCTCTCACACACTGGAGATCTCCCACAGCAGTTCCTGGACCACTTGTATAGCCGGGACCGTATTGCAGCTTCTGACCACCAGGGGGAGATGCTTCCAAACAAAAACTTTGCTAGGTCTTACTTTTGGGGGAGGCCTTATACTTAGCAATTAGGCAAAACCACTACTAGGTCTTATTTTCATTCTGATTTTTGGGGAAATGGGGTACTTCTTTCAGCTCATTTGAGCAGTGTATAGGTTTGGATTATCCATCAAGCATATTCTCTACACAACGTGCACATGTGTTTAAAGAGTGCATTCAGGGAAACTTGTTTTGAAGCTATTTAAAGTATTATTTATGTGTAAGTCTAGAGATTTTGTCATTAGTACTTTCTCTGCAGAAAGACTCTCCTTCATATCAAAATCTGTAATTGTGACCTCCAAATCAGTCAACTTATACATGAAATTGACTTATACATAAATCTATAGTAAGTTCCAAAGATGGCCTTGGATCTGGACCCCTCCTCCACCCACACAAGGGTTTTGACCCTGTAGAGCCTTCCTGTTGGCTAAAGAAGTTATCTGGACAATCTCCTATCCACTCTCATCTCTTCCGGGACAGAGACCATTCATCCACCATAACACTATGGGACACAACATCACGGACTGCAAAAGGAGGGGAGAAACTGGCAGAACATACCTAGCAGAATTCTACCCTAAATCCAATCTATAGGCTTGGATCCAATGTGTATATCTCTACTACACAGCTATATTAGTTTGATATCACTTTAAGTGTCATGGCTCCATGTGCTTACAGAAGTACTTGGAATTCATTGCTATTCCCGTGGAATACAGCAATGCAAATCTCCAGCAGAAAATTTCAAGAATCTTCCCAAACAACAAATACTAGGATCCCACAGCATGAGACTACTGGAATCCAAAGGGACATATAACTTCTGTAATTCTGTACTTCAGAAAAGCCATTAGGCACACTAATTTGAAATTATAGAAAGTGCATTTCTCATCCCTCTTCCTGCTGGGGTCAACTGCACAACCTAAAAACCTCCAGAACTATATCTAGGGCAGTGGTTCTCAACCTGTGGGTCCCCAGATGTTTTGGTCTTCAACTCCCAGAAATTCTAACAGCTGGTAAACTGGCTGGGATTTCTGGGATTTGTAGGACAAAACACCTGGGGACTCACAGGTTGAGAACCACTGATATGGTTTGGGATCCCCACTGATGTGGTAGGGAGGAATAATCTGAAATTCTTTCATCTAATTCTTTATTACATCATCCCACACTTCTCAAGAGGGTAATACATAAGACTATTATCGAGACATTAAATACTATGATGACACTGTGGCTAGCATCAGAGCAATTGTTTATGTAATATAGATTGGCCTTCTTTTAATCAGGTATGCTGTTGTAGCCTAGATGTATGACCTTGTAACCATTTTATCTTCACATTTGCAATCCTTGTACCATGGCTATGACTGCAAATGGCTCTGCTTCTTCTCTGTGTACTACTATGCCTTTCGGTGCTCCATCTGCCACAGTTACTTGGTATGGCTGGCTGCGTTTTTAAGGTGGGTTTTTAAGGAGGGCTTTGGACATCACGGTTACATGTCTGGTGTAGGATCTAAGCCTACATCTTCTTCCTGTTTTGCTGACAGTGAAGTGTTTGTGGCAAAGTAGAAAATGCAAGAGTTTTCCACCAAGATGTCTGCCCAATGTTTGGTTTTTTCAAAGTAGCAAGCCTTACTCTGAAATTATTTCTACGAGTTCTTAACAATTATAGATGAGGATTACATGCAACAAACTAGAGATCTGTCAAAAATACAAAACAATACAAAAAACCCCCCACAACTTACCCTTGAGGACCACCATATAGGGATGTTTTGTGGTGAATATCATTCCAGGTGACCACATCACTCATACCAGATGTGCGGGACTGGCCCACTGTGAAAATCAATTTTTGCTCAAAGGCCCGTTGAAGCAGCTTCAAAACTTCCCTTCCTTCTTGGTTGTCAGGTAGATACGCTATTCGATGTGTTCCTGAAAATCTTTTGCCTGGATTTGGATGGTTTTTCTAGTTTATGGAGAGAAGACATAGGCTTAGTGCGATACTTAACCGCCAACAGGCTCACCAAATGACAAAAGTATGAACTACTCCTGGTATTGGAAACCAGGTGATGATTTCCAACAATTATAATATTTTCTGGCATATAAGATGACTGGTGTATAAGACGATCCCAACTTTTCCAGTTAAAATATAGAGTTTGGGATATACTCGCTGTATAAGACTATCCCCCTTCCAACACGTCAATTTTTTTTAACAAATCAGATTTGATTTCAATATGGTAATTTTCCTATTACTGTACTTCCTTCTCTGCCTCTCAGATCTCGCACATGCGTGCCTGTGCCATTTAACGGTAGTCCTCAGGAGCAAGATCTGAGGGGCAGAGAAGGAGGTATGGTAAAAGGCAACAAGGGTGGGCCAGATGGGTGAAAGCATGTTTTTCTGGGCACAGTGCCACTCTCTCTCTTTTTTCCATACTTCCGGCATCCTGGATGCCTGCAGCTTGCTCTGCCCTTCACTTACACCTTCCCAGTGAGGCGCCCCCTCACCTTGTCATCAGGACCACGTTAAATCACTTCTTCCGACAAATCCTGGTGAGTAGATTTTGTTCTCCTGTATTTGTACAGTGCCACCCTTGCTGCTTTCATATGATCATCACATACGACGGGGATGCAACTGTGGACGTTTTTGGACTCCCCCCACCATATGCGGCGACCACAGATTCTCTAGTCAGGCTCAGAAGTTTCAGCACCTGCCCTATAAGACGACCCCTGACTTTTGAGGAGATTTTCCTGGGTTAAAAAGTACTCTTATACGCCAGAAAATACAATATAGTTTTGAAAGCATTATGAGTTGTTATTATAACTGAGGCTTCTGCTTTGTGAGAAGGCCTTTTTTTTGAGAACACACATGCATTGAGAAAATGGCATGGAATCAAAAATAGCTTTACTGCTGAGTTGAATTAGTTGATTTAACTGTAATATGACCATGGATGATCTAAGGATAGACTTCTAATCATGCCAAGTTTAACATTAAGTTCTGTGAAGAGCTAACCATGGTTCATTTTGTACTAGATTCCTGCCTCTATGCCCAAAATTCAGTTACAAGTCGGTAAACCTCATCAAGAGGATTGAAGTAAACACTGACTTACAATTTAGCAACTAAATCAATAACAGTATTCTAGTTGGGGCTAGCAGATTATTCATATATGAAGTTGGAATTTGAATAAGTTGAATAATGAATTGGGAAATAGTATCTTGGCCTGATATATATATATATAATTGGTGAGCCACGGTGGTACAATGAGTTAAACCCTTGTGCCAGCTGAACTGCTGACCTGAAGGTAGGTGGTTCGAATCCACGAGATGGGATGACCTCCCACCTGTCAGCCCCAGCTTCCCAAGTGGGGACATGAGAGAAGCCTCCCACAGGATGGAAACACATCCAGGTATCCCCTGGGCAATGATTCTCTCATACCAGAAGCGATTTGCAGTACATTTTCAATTAGCTTCAGACACAAATACACACACACATAGAGTACATATATATAGGGGGGGGGAGAGATAATGCGCTAAATGGGGATTATTGTGCACAATCATGAAAATCCTGCTCAGACTTACCGTTTGAATGCCATCAGCTATGGTATAGGTGATGTTGATAGTACCTGATCTCTCATAACCAGGAAGACGCAGGGAACTTTTCGAGACTGTCATGTGCCCCGGGGGCTGATTCCCTTCTATTTTCCCATAAAATTCACTGCACACAGGGCAGGCTGGCTTGTGCTTCATGGCCTCTCGAATGCAGTCTCTGCAAAACTCGTGCTTGCATTTGGGCAACACTTCTTTCTGGCTGAATTTATCCATACAGATAGAGCACTGCTCCTCTTGCTCCACTTCTTTAGCTTTCAGATCTGATTTTTCCTGGGAAGGATGCTTTGCCGGGGAAAGATGCATTCTGTGGTCACTGTTTTGCTCAAAGGGTCTTCCTGGAATGGTTCCAGTGCTGGAAGAAGGAGCAGGTGACTTTGAAGACAGTTCCACGGCAGAGTCTAGAAATGTCTTGATGTGCTTTTCAGCTTTATAGATTTGTTCTGGAAGACCACGAAAGATCAGTTGACCTTCCTTGTTTTCGAGACATACTCGGGGATTTTCCGTACAAAGTTGCGGAAAGTACTGATTCAATAACTTCTTTTGAACCTCCAGAAGATTCAAAGTTAATTTTCTCTCTGTGGGTTCTAATGTACGCTTCTGATAAATTTCAAAGAAGCTATTGTAAGCTTGTGGGACCTCATATGGTTTTGTGTACTTCTTTGGCTTAAAAAAGATGACGAGGTTTCCACTATTTCCACTAGGCTTTGTGTCTATTTCAGTACCAAACTTCTCGTTTATAGCCCTGATATCTTTAGCCAAAATTGGTTCAAGAAATGTAAATACATCAGCATTGACTTCAATGCCACTCTCTGGGGAATTAATTTTTGGGTTTTTCTCCATGTGCTTTGTCTTTATTTCTTCTATGTCGTTCTTAGCAGCTGAAATCTCCTTTCCAGGGCCACGGAGAATCAACTCCTTTCCCTCTGGTTTAACAAGGACACTTTTATACCGGGTGCTTAACAATTCCTGAGCCTTAACAAAGTGGACGTGCTCAGTGAAAGGAATTCTTTCCTGTTTTAGAACTGATGTTATTTTCTGAAAAGCACTGACAAATTTCTGTTGAGCTTTCTCAATGGAGTTTGGTGCCCCAAGAGAAACGAACTTTACAGAAGTCAAACCATTTCCACGATCGTTCCAAGTCAGTCTGGCATTACAACTCTGCTCTAATTCTACAACTGTTTCCTTACAGACCTGGTTAAAATATTCAAAAATAGCTGAAGGCACTTCCATAGTAGACACGGCTTCGAAATCATTCTTGCTTTCCTCTTTCACACTTTCCATTTCCACATCCATGTTGTCTGACGAATTCTGTCCATTCAGGGGGGAAAATGCACTGCGGTGCCGGGGAGAGTTTGCAAGGACTTTCTCAAAGTGAGAGTGCAACTTCTGGATAGCGTCATAATCTCCCAACACCCTTTCTACGCCAATATGGCTTGAACATGAATATATTTTTATAGTGGGGAACAACGTAGCCACCTGATCCCTCTCTTCTCTTGTGAGCAGGTCTGTATTCAAAGTGGCAGAAACATTGAGAAAAATCTGAGGAGGAAAAAGAGATCAGGCAACTTAAAAAAGAATCAAGTGGCATGTGCCGGCTGCTAAAAGTCCCTGATCCAAACCAATAACTCATAGGCTAGTACAATTTCACATTTAGCAGGCATGCAGCGACATATTTCATAGAAGAATGAATGCATGGTTTCCTTTGCAAAACCAATCTTTAGTTACAGATGTGAAGGGTAGGAGATGAAGGAAGAGCATTAAAAAAGGGAGGTGAAACCTCATACCAAAAAACTATTAAGGTTATCCGGAAAGTAAGGTTACAAGGCACTTGCAGGGAATTTTCTCGGGGGAAGTTGGTATCACTCCTGCATAGCGAGAAGCCACTGGAAACGAATGAGCAGTGAAGTTGATATCACTGTTGTGTAGCAGGAAGCCAGTGGAAGAGAAAGAGCAGTGAAGTTGGTATTACTGCCATGTACTGGGAACCCAGCAGAAGTGAACGAGCAGTGCCAGTCGTCAGTAGCTCATCAACTGGCATTGTGGTGAGAGTTAGAGATGAGTGTCCTCATTCCATTTCCCTTCTGTCTCCTTCGTGACAATGCGCGTCCACACATTGCTCAAGCAACGCAAGAGTTGTTGACTTCATTTAATCAGGATGTTTTAAGCCAACCCTCTCACAGTTCCAATCTCACACCCAGTGACTATCATCTGTTCACTAAATTAAAGGAATACCTTGGTGGAAAACACTTTTCCGATGACGACAAGGTGAAAATTGAAGTGGCAAACTAGCTTAAAAAGTTGGTGGGAGACTTCTATGACACAGGAATAAAAAAAATGTTGCATGGATGACAAAATGTATTGGACTGGATGGTGATTATGTGGAATAACAATGTACTAGCTATGCTTAAATCCATGCAAGTTTTATTAAAATATATTCATTCCTTGTATTTTTTTTTAAATCTTGTAACCTTACTTTTTGGATATCCCTCGTATGTTTCAATTTCTTCTTCTGTGTTTCTCAAAAGGAAATTTTGAGAACCACTGAAGATGTTCCCATGGGAAAAAATGCTCTTTTGGAATTAGTGAACTCCTTTGCAAGACAAGGTTCCATTCATGCAAAATCACGGGACCTGCGGAACAGAACTATCTCTAAATAATTCAGTTTACAGAACAAGAGGAGAATTCCTGTACATTCGACAGCCATATTCAACCTTCAAATCCAAGCAGCAAGCACTGCCATCTTCCTAAGAGACCCATACAGAGGAAGCATTCCTTGTTTGTAACTATAGTACTGTATTGTTTCTAATTTTTGAAATTTCAAATTCATATTGTAATCCATCAATTTTTAATTTTATCGTGTCATGTTTGCTATTAAGATACCTTGAGTCCCTGTATGGGGAGAAAGCAGGATAACAATAAAGTAAATAAATAAAAAATAAAAGGACAATGCTCTCAGGGTTCATATCTTGTCAGACAGCAACTTTGCAAAGAGTTTTCCCATTCAACGAAAGCAGTTCATTTTATTTATTACCAAAGTTATGTTTTGTTTTCATTTATCCCCGTATCGAGGAGAAATTTGGAGGCTAAAAGTTATAGATTTCGATATGAGGCATGGATAAGTTGAGGGCCATTCCACAGAGAAGGGAAAACAGCAAAGCCATCTCAGGCCCCTTTCTACACTGCCAGATAAAGTCCAGATTATCTACTTTGGCAATGTATCTACTATTATCTACTATGGCAATGTAGACTCATATAATCCAGTTCAAAATCAGATGTGGATTATCTGCTTTGATAATCTGGATTATATGGCAGTGTAGAAGGGGCCTCAGAGGGCTAGTCACCCTGCCTACTGCCAGCATTTCTTCTATCTATCTATCTATCTATCTATCTGAAAATATGTGC
Organism: Anolis sagrei; assembly: GCF_037176765.1. NCBI lineage: Eukaryota > Metazoa > Chordata > Lepidosauria > Squamata > Anolidae > Anolis > Anolis sagrei. The sequence continues at coordinate 218,700,380 of NC_090021.1, read as the reverse complement.
ATATATGGCTGGGATGTCCACTTACACAGACAAGCTCCTGCCTCCACAAACAGTGAAAGCTCCCACTACTCAAGAGACACCAATGGCCCTCCCCCTCCAATGACATTGCAGGTTATAGTGAGCGCCATGAACATGTACAAGAGCCCTGCCAATGTCCTCCACAAGCACCATACTGCCCACCACCCAAGTGAAAGCTTTCATACAGGGACAATTTCATCCTAGATTTTATGTGTTTCTTCCACCACAGGCATCCCAGTGTTTCTGACTCTCTCCATTGGCATGAAGTTTGCATGATCCCGCCCACTGCCTCTCCCTTAACCCTTTCCTAGTCTTTTCTATGGCTCACAGCATACAGAGGAATTGATAAGCAACTGAATATACTAGAGAGGTTTGGGGAGAATTCGCCATAATTTATAGGAGTTGTAGGTACTGGGATGTATAGTTCACCTGCAATCCAAAAGCACTCTGAACTCCACCAACCCTGGAACTAACTTGGCACACAGAGGTTCTATGACCAACAAAACGTATTGGCAGTCTTTGCAGGGATTTATAGGAGTTGTAGTTCACCTACATCCAGAGCGCACTATGAACTCAAACAATAATGGATCTGGACCAAACTTGGCATGCATACCCAATATGCCCAAATTTGAATACTGGTGAGTTTTGAGGGGAATTGGCCTGGGCATTTTGGAGTTGTGCGTACTGGGATTTATAGTTCACTTTTAATCAGTGAGCACTCTGAACTCCACCAAAAATGGAATTGGACCAAACTTGGCACGCAGAGCCCCCATAACCAGCAAAAAATACCAGAGGTCTCTGGGGAAAATTCAACTTGATTTGGAGGAGTTGTAGTTCACCTACAGCCAGAGCAAACTGTAAACCCAAACAATGAAGGATCTGAACCAAACTTGGCATGCATACCCGATATGTCCAAATTTGATTACTGGAGGGGTTGGGGGGGGGGGGCATGGGACTACTGACCTTCCTTTCTGGGAGTTGTAGTTCACTCACAACCAAAAGAACTGTGATCTCTACCAATGATGAACCTGGGCCAAACTTGGCATACATACCTGATATGCCTACATTTGATTACTGGAAAGGGTTGGGGGTGGGGGGGGGGATAACCTTCCTTTCTGGGATTTGTAGTTCACCCACAATCAGAGAAATGGTGACCTCCACCGATGATGGACCTGGACCAAACTTGGCACACATACCCAATATGCCCAAAATTTGATTACTGGAGGAGTTTAGGGGGAACAGACTTTGACCTTTCTGGGAGTTGTAGTTCACCCACAACCAGAGGAACTGTGACTTCCACCAATAATGGACCTGGACCAAACTTGGCACAAAGAACCCCCATGGCTGACTCAACCTACTGGAGGGATTTGAAGGGACTGACCACAGTGTGAGTTGTAGCTTACCCTACACCCAGAGAGCACACTGAACCCCACTGATGATGCACCTAGAGCAGTGGTTCTCAAGCTGTGGGTCCCCCGGTGTTTTGGCCTACAACTTCCAGAAATCCCAGCCAGTTTACCAGCTATTAGGATTTCTGGGAGTTGAAGGCCAAAACATCTGGGGACCCGCAGATTGAGAACCACTGCCCTAGAGCAAACTTGCCCAACATAACAAACTTTAGGTACCGATGGAATTTCACAGGGTTCACCCACAACCTTATGCATTTTGTACACTTAAAAATGGACTTTTGGACTGGACCATGTTGTTGTCTTTACCTTTCTGGTCAGGTGGTCAAGATCACTGGAACGTGTCCCACCTGGCTTCCACTCCAGTTCATTCTGCGCTGACACTGCGTTCAAGACAGGAGAGGCCTCTGCTGCTGGACCGGCGTGGTTTGCTAAAGGTCTTCCTCCTCCTCCTCCTCCAGGGCCCGCTCCGTCGACTTCAGAACTGGGCAAGATGCTGACCTCCAGGTTTCTCCCATCAATGGTTATCCAGTGGAGTTCGCGGGTCTTCACTTGGTTCTTTGCTGGACAAGAAAGGAAACAAACAAGGGCATTTGGGTTCAGAGGTGCCCTCGTTCTGAAGCCACACCATACAGAGCATTCCTGACCACTTTGTGTTTCTTTGACAACAAAAGAAAAGAGGACAACAATCCCATAGCAAAGTCCACTCGACTCTGAGGCCCCTTCCACACAGCTGAATAAAATCCCACATGTATCTGCTTTGAACTGAGATATAGGTTAGTGTGGACTCAGATCACCCAGTGCAAAGCTGATATGGTGGGATTTCCTGCCTTGATATTCTGGGATAGAGGGCTGTGTGGAAGGGCCCTGAGCTCTACATTTCCAAGAAGTGCCCAATCCCAGGAAGGAAGGGGACGGAGCTCTTTTATAATTAGCACCAACGTCACTTTCTCCCCAGAGTTTCAGTTTCAGAGGCAAGTGTGAACTAAGTCGAGGCTCAGCCTGGCTGGAGAATTCATGCCATCTGGCACCACTAGGGGGCAATGCGATGCAACGCTGTGATCTGCAGTTTGGCGAGGTCCACGCATTTTGGAGCAAAGAGGAGGAAAGACTTTGGAAAACTGCCTGGGGCAGTTAAAGCGAAGCCAAACCGCGTTAACTCTACAGTGTAGACACACCCAAAGGCTTTAGACAGAGAGCTGGTGCCTCCTCAAACTACAACTCGCAGGATTCCATAGGCTTGAGCAGAGGGAGTTAAAGCTACAGACACAACCAAAGCCTTTAGCCAGCCTTTCGCCAAAGGGAGCTGGTGACTCCGGAAACTAACTCCCAGGATTCCATAGCCTTGAGCGGCGGGAGTTAAAGCGAAACCAAGCCGCGTCAACTCTACAGTGTAGACGCACCCAACGTCTCTAGCCAAAGAGAGCTGGTGCCTCCTCAAACTATAACTCCCAGGATTCCAGAGCATTGAGCAGCAGGAATTAAAGCGAAACCAAACCAAGTCAACTCTACAGTGTAGACGCACCCAACGTTTCTAGCCAAAGAGCGCTGGTGCCTCCTCAAACTATAACTCGCAGGATTCCAGAGCCTTGAGTGGCAGGACTGAAAGCGAAACCAAACCGCGTTAACTTTACAGTGTAGACGCACCCAAAGTCTCTAGCCAAAGAGCGCTGGTGCCTCCTCAAACTATAACTCGCATGATTCCATAGCCTTGAGTGGCGGGAGTTAAATCGAACCCAAACCGCGTTAAGTCTACAGCGTAGACGCCCCCGGAAGCGAGGGGAAGGAGCCTCTCCCACGCCTTACCTTCCTCGGAGCGGAACCTGACTGCGTAGAGGCCCCGCTCCGCGTCCCGCGCCCGGACCTCGCACTCTCCGCCCCCGGACTTCTTGGGGGACTGGAAGTAGGCCTCCAGCTTGAGCTCGATCTGCTTGGGGTTGTTACCGGAGGGATAGACGCGCACCAGGAGCGGGGAGACGCGGGCGTCCATGGCCAGGGCTGGGCGGAGGGGCGCCGCGCTTTCGCTTTCGTTTTCCCCAAGACGCTCCCGCAGGCGCCCCTGACATGCGCCACAGCGCCCCCTGCCGCCCCCACGGGGAATGCAAGCAAGCAAGAAAGGAAGGAAAGGCAGCCCCAGCTTCCTAGTCAGGAAGGCCTTCTTTAGGAAATGGACCGCTTTCGCTACTTGGGAAGCCTGGGAGATGTAGATTGATGAGGCACCAGCCCTATCTACACCAATATTTTGTTTTGACCAGGGACCACTCTCCAACATTAGTACCAAAAGGCTTACAAATCAGTTCTTGGACAACTTTAGATTGGGTTTGGTTATTTGGGGTGCTGATTTGGACAACTGCATTGGATACACCACATCAGCTCTAGTTTCTGATACAGAACATATGCCCTCCAGTAGTTGCCACCTGTTGTTACACAATCACTTGTAGCCCAAGGATGATGGTCCTCCAAGTGTAGTGTCTTGGTGGTGGGTTTGTAAGTAACTGTGGATCCCTATTCTTGATCCACATGTTCTCCCGCAGTGAGGACATCTGTTTCGAGATGGAAGGTGGTCCCAGTCAGGGTTGGGTTGACATGCCTTCCTCTTGGCACATTTCTCCCTCTCGCCTTCCATTTGTGCCTCTTTGAATTCTGCAGCACTGCTGGCCACAGCTGACCTCCAGTTAGAGTACTCAAGGGCCAGGGCTTCCCAGTTCTCAATGTCTATGACACAGTTTTTAAGGTTGGCTTTAAGCCCACCTTTAATTGTCCACCAACATTGCGTTTCCCAATCTTGAGTTGGGAGTATAGTGTCTGCTTTGGGAGACGGTGATAGGCATTCAGACAACGTGGCCAGTCCAGAAGAATTAATGGCATAGGAGCATCGCTTCAGTACTGGTGGTCTTTGCTTCTTCTGCCCACCCACAGAAAACAATATTTAATAATCTCAAGTTGATGCAGTCAATCCAATGCACTGAATGAGCACCCCAAATAACCCCAGGAACAGGCGTAAAAATAAAGACACCAAGGCGCCCCCGCTTCTAGGCACAACATGGAATGGCTCCGCTCAGGGAGAGGGAGGAGAAGGAGGAGAAGCTCTAGTCAAGAGGCTTGTTGTCGCACCTTTCATGTGTAGTCAGTCACTCCCTTCCCGACATCCCTGTTGCCTTGGCACTATAAGAGGGTTTCGCGAGACCACTCGCTCTTGTTACAGCTTTGTAGTAACGGTGAGGCCACAGACCATATTTTAGTTTTTGGAGACAACTGGTGGTCCACGGACCAAAGGTTGGAAACCACTAATATGCACTATGGAATGAATAGCTTCTGACACCATTACTTTCACTGCCTTGGCTCAAGGCTATGGAATCCTGGGAGTTGTAGTTTGACAAGGTCGTGAACTTACTCTGTTTTCCTCCCCATTAAAGTTACGTAGTGAGCCAAAGCTTTGCTGAGTATTCAAAGGGGGAGGGAGGAAAGGAAGAAAGGACCAAGGAATGAGGGAGAGAAACAAGAAAGGTAGAGGGAGAGAGGGAAGAAAGGACGGCAGCAAGGGAGAAAAGAGAGAGGGGAGGAAGGAAGAAAAGAAGGAAGGGGGATCATATCTTTAACTACTATATTTCCATAGGGCTGAAGTTTCTATTGACATATCTTCCACATTCAGGTGAGTTAAATGTTAGCCACGAGCCTCTGTACTGAATGTGTTTCTTCAAGGATTTATCTCCCAAAAGAAATTGACCTGAAAGAAACACATTCCACAATGAGAAAGATAAAATAGAGCAAATAAGGATATTGTTTATCTGATCCTAACTGGTTTGGGCCAGTCCATGAAACTCTTTAAATGTGTTATTCTTTTAATTTGTTACAGGATCTTAGTTTATGTTTCAATGCAAGTGATCTGCTGTCCCATTTGGCATTTGCTCTACTACTCCCAGGCCTGGTTAGTTTGGAAGTGGAGTCTCCTTTGAGGAGACACTTTGTTGGGTGAGCTAGCAAGGCCGATGAATAGTGTGATCAAGGGAGGAAGGAAACACTCTAATTAGCAACACTTGGCAACTGTCCACTCACTTTGTTTATTATTATTATTATTATTATTATTATTAACAATATTTATACCCTGCCTTCCTACCCAAGGGGGCTCACAGTTACACACTTTGATAAAAAACAAAGCATTTTTTAAAAAAAGTTAAACAATACTGCGTGTTAGGTTAAAATGCAGTTAAAATACAATAAATCCAATTAAAATGCATTTCAAAATACCAAATTCCCCAAAAAACTATCGTGCTTTGATTTAATGAATTGGATGGTACAAAAATATTTACTAGGTACACATCTGGGGCCATGGCGGTGCAGCAGGTTAAACTGCTGACCCACTGAACTTGCTGACCAAAAGGTCAGTGATTCAAATCCAGGGAAGGGATGAGTATACAAGTGTGAGTGGATCAATAGGTACCGATTCAGCAGGAAGTTAACGGAACTCCATGCAGTAATGCTGGCCGCATGACCTTGGAGGTGTCTATGAACAACACCGGCTTTTATGCTTAGAAATAGAGATGAGCACTACCCCCCGGAGTCAGACTTCACTAGACTTAATGTTAATTAATTATGATGGTTATAACTCTGGCGATGTCATCCGAGTGGAACTTCACTATAGGTTGATATTGAAAAGATATTGGTCAAGACTTGAAGTGCATCTACATTGTAGAATTAATGCAGTTTGATGCCACTGTAATTGCCACTCCCTTTGCAGAGGTGGCTAAAACCTTGTCATAAGACATCCCCATAATTCCATATCTTTGAGCTATGGTGCTTAAACTATATTCATTCTACAATGTAGACTCATCCTGGTGTACTTCTCATTGCTGTTCCAGGGATTCCCAACAACTGATAGAAGAAGGAGATGTGCTAAGATTGTATTTCTTTCACTGATGCTTTTGCCTTCTTTATAATAAAATCTTTGGCGCTTATTGCTTCTGAATCCATGAGTAAGATTACACCCTTCCTCCCCGCTCCCCTACTTTCACATGGCAAGAAGATTGTGAGCAAGAAAGTAACTTGACAATGAGGTGTAGGTTCTGGGGTCTCTATAGTAACTGGACAAGAAGATTCCAAGAGGAATCGCTACATAACCAAGGAAGCTCCCTTACTACTCAGCCAAAGCAAGCGGACAATGGAGGAGGAAAGAAGCAGCATCTAGAAGGGGACAACACAGAAAGGGTTCGAAATGGGGAACATGATGAAACTGCTGGTAGGTGGACGGAAAGAAAAGATGGTTCAGCAGAGGTTGCACCTACACTCTAGAGTTAGTGCAATTTTGTGGTGTAATGTAAAATAAACCACATGTAGTTCACATTTGATCAGCCCACACACTGCCTTGCGAGGAAAAGAAAATATGCCACGCAGGTGAACAGTAAAGAACAAGTAGTTTACTCTTCTTAGTTCAAAACAACATATGTATAATCAATTACACTGACTCAGATAATATCCTTTTATGAGAGATTTAAAATGGTATGTCTTTGTCTATCTGGATAAACTCCTTCAGCAGCTTGTGAAACAAGAGCACACTCCAAACTCTGTCTCTCTTTGCTTCTCTCTTCTTTTGTCTGTCCACCTGCATATCTCATGCCTGAACAAAAAGTAACAGTATCCAAAAGCCCCAGGCTCAGCCAACTTCCCGGGCATTACCCGGCCAATCAGCTTAATGCATCTTATTTTTCAGTTGACACACACGCACTCACTGGTTCCTTGCATGCTCCAACAAATTTGACACTGCTTTAGCTGCCATGGCTCGATGCTATGTAATTATAGGAGTTGTAGTTTTACAAGCGCTTTTAAAAGCTTTTACTTTTAAAAATTTACGAAAGCAAGGATTTTTGAGTAGTGAACATAGTGCACAAATATTAATTTTGATTTCTGAGAGAGATATAGGAGTAATGATCTGATTGCACTTTTATGGCCATTTGATTTCAAAATGTTTTAAAATACCTGTTTACATTATTTTCACAGACTTCCAGTTCTGAGACCACTCAGCATGACAACCCAGGTAGATAATCCACTTTAAACATTTTGTAGGAGATCATACTTTTTTTACTTAATTTTACTTAATTTTTGTTTTACGGAAGTGGCTGAAGAAGATCTATGAACTGCAGCTTCCAAAAGGCCATATTCCTTGCCATTTTGATGGCTCTATAAAGACCAGTTCTTTTCCTTCTGGGTGAAATAGCTTTAAGATCCAAAGGCTCTCAATCCGAATATACAGGCAGTCCTCGAGTTACAAACATCCGACTAACAAATGACTTATAGTTAAGAAGCTTTCTTACCAATCCTTGTTTCCTCAAGACAAATATTTCAAAACCAAATGATCACAGGGACAGAAAGTGAGGTAAAATCTTCTAAACAGGGGCATAGGCAGTAAAACAAACACCACAGTGGTGTTAACCATTTCCCATGTCCAAAGCTTGTGTGTGTGTGTATGGCTGGAGATACACTGTAAAATGTACTTGTTCCAATTTACATACAAATTAAACTCAAGAACAAACTGAACAAACCTATATTGTTTGTAACTTGGGGACTGCCTGTATATAAATTGGTCAGTTGACACATTTGATGTTTCAGCTCCTCAGTTGTAGATGGGGAGGGCCTTCCAAACATATGGTTGGATTTTTCTTTTTTTCCAAGTTTTTAGAGTGGAAGGAAAGAGGAAAAACAAATAAATTTCAGAAATATAGTATGAAAACCATATTCACAGTGAAATACATTCCTGAATATACCATGGAAATAGGAAACCATAGATAATAGTGAACCATATTGAAATGAATGGTGTCTGCTGAAAGTTACCACAGTGTCATTCTGGAGGACATAGAAAATGTTTCTAGGAGTTAGTTAGGTCCTCCATTGTAATCAGGGCTGTAGCCAGAAAAAAAATTCAGGAGGGGTTGAAATTTGGGGGGGAGGGGTTTAAAATTGGGGGGGGGGGTTGAAACCTGCCTCCTAGCTCACGCTGAATCAAAGAGCACAGCAAGGGGCAGAGCAGCCTTCCATAGCCTGCAGCTCCGCCCCTGTCAACCACCTCCACCAAGTCTGGCCTCCTTAATGAGAGCATTCAACACACACACACCCAACTTGGTTGCTTCACAACATCGGCTATTGCTGCAAGTAATGACAGTGTGAATAAATTGCCAATATTTGCCTGAGATAGTTCTTGCAGTTCTGGAGGGACTCTAAATTTTTTGCATCTCATAGACTTAGCATGGGGATTTGGTTAACCAGTTAAAATTTATGAGTAAACCGGGTTTTTAAAAAAATCTGAAACATTTCGGGGGGGGGGGGTTGAACCCCTAACCCACCCCCCTGCTACAGGCCTGATTGTAACTATATGTAATGTCCAGTGGAACATGCCATAGAATTGCCTGGAGGATCTGGATAATAATAATAATAATAATAATAATAATAATAATATAGTGGAAAAGTGAAGCTTACTGAATTTGGGCTGCCAAAAGAGCCAGTGAAAAGTTTGTTAAATGGAATTACTGATGATACAAAATAATTCCTCGAAAACAACAGAAATTGCCATTCCTGTTAACAAATGACTTCATTCAGTGCTGATGTAACTGCGGAGCATTTTATATCAGCATTTAAAAAAAAAACAGGGACATATTTACCACAGAGCTAGCTGGCTTGTTGATTTCTTTGCCCAGAAGTAAACATAAATTTCTCCAAAACTACTTCATACAAGATGAAAATGACTGATGGAATGCACTCTGCTAGATCACTATTTGAGTCAGAAGGCATACTATTGAGTCAGTGCTTAAAAAAACACATTCATTCCTCACCAGACTGAGCCACAGCAAAGTGTGGCTGGGTATAGCTAGTAATAATAATAATAATCTTTATTTATATCCCACCCATCTTTCCAAGAGGACTTATTTATTATTATTATTTAAAACATTTATATTCTGCCCTTCTCACCCCAAAGGGGACTCAGGGCAGAGCACAGCATATATACGGCAAAAAATCAATGCCGGGAGAAGAAATCATATGAATATGCATAAACATTAAAAACATTTATCAAAATATTAAAATACATTGTTTTGGGGTGGCTTACAACATAAATAAATCCAATAAATAATATATGCAAAATAAAATAAGGCAGATAATAACATGAGTAATTAATATAAAAGAGAAAACAAAATATAACAAAATAGACAAATGAAACAATAAACAGTATAAAACATTAATTTTAGAACATATTTTGCTGGGTGCAGGTCAATGAAACTATGAGCACTGGGGGTTGTACTGTACATAAATGAACATCTTCCTCCTCCTTTTGCCATAAGCAAGAAAGTATTTACTTTGTTTTTATTGACCATAGAAATGAAGATGCCCATGGATGAGGAAATGTTATCAATTCCTATCAGTAACAACGTTTATGCAATTCTGAAGAGACGAGAAAACTACTTCATCAGTTTGCTTCAGAAGAAATTTGGTTGCATTGCTGTCCTTAAGAGCATAAGGAATCCCATCAAAGTGTATAAGAAAAGCCTGAAGGAAGGAGTTGAAGTCTCTGTTTGGGTAGATGACTTTACAAGACACGAGGCCGATGCTTTGGTGAATGCATCCAATGAATACCTGCACCATTTTGGAGGCCTTGCATTCGCTCTCATGAAAGCTGGAGGACCAGAAATTGAAAAGCAGTGCAAGCATTTCATTGATAAGAACGGACCACTCAGCATTGGCCAGATTGCTGTTACGAGTGGCGGAAGACTCCACTGTAAGCAAGTCATCCATGCCGTTGGTCCACGGTGGTCTGAAGGCCAGAAAGAAGAATGCTGCCTAAAACTTGAAACAGTCATTATCAACATTTTGAAATATGTAAATGCCCCAGAAAACAACATCAAATCTGTTGCCATTCCTGCATTGAGCTCAGGGACCTTCCGTTTCCCGCAGGAGTTATGTGCTCATGTGATTGTACGGACTATAAAGAATTTTATCCAGCTAGCTCCATTGTTTGGCTACTTGCAAGAAGTCCATCTTGTGAACACTGATGAAACCACTGTTGAAGTAATAAGGAGAGTTTGTGATGAATTGCTAGGTCCAAATGATATTGTGCCTTTGAATGGAGCGGTGGATTCTGTCACAATCCATAACCTCTGCCTCCAAATCAAGAAAGAGAATATAGAAACACAGAAAGTAAGTTTGTTTCAGCTTATCGCCAATAGGATGGGCAAAAATATATAAGGTAGGAGAAGGGAATTTTGACACCGAACTGGCACAACTACTTTTGGAAAAGGTACTGTATGGATTACATTTCCCATAATTGCCAAACAGGGATACTGAGGGTTGTACTCAAAGTGCACTTCTCAAACTTTGCTTTTGCTTTTACAGGGTGAAGGTCTGGGCATTGACAGCTCTCCCTAGTGCCCGGGTTTCAAGTGTTTCTGGGTTCCAGATTAAAGCCTCATGTAGTGAAATATATAATTGAACCTTTTTCAGGGCAAAGGTGTAATTTGTTTAGAGATCTTTGAAGGGGGCCAAGTCCAAAGGCAAATAAGAATGACCAAAATACCAAATAAAGCTTTTGCAGACATCTAACTAAGCCTTAAGCAAAGCATTTAAACCATTAGGGAAGACCAAAAAGTCTATACAAAAGCTGGGAAACCAACAAATGATGCCATGGGAAGCGGTCCTCTGTTAAAGCCACTGTCCCCCAGTTCTAGTGTTGTATTTCGTGAGATACGCCATTAAACAAAGTATGGTCCATGTACAAAAACAAAAGAAAAGAAAAGATAGATTCTTAATTCCTGTTCCAATTATGTTTATATCTCTTTGGTATGTATGTGTGGTTCCTTTAAGGACGTCCTTTCTTGACTGCATTAGTGCTTCCCCTTGCTTTTTTCTTTTGCCCCAACATAACGAAGAGGACAAACTTCTTTTAAGATATTGCAGTTGATTGTATGGGTATGGTAATATGATACCGATACTTTCCATCGCAGCATGGAGGAGACCAACAAATGTTCACATTCCAAGGTGACCCATACATTCATTTTTAAGTGGTGGGTTTGTGTTTCCTAAGCCCTTTGGGATCAGGCTTTTGGTACTATGTTACCCCATGTTGTAGTTCAGTCAGAGGCTGAAGACAAGGGTATGGTTCTATCAGAGGTTGTGATGACTGATAGGATTTCCAGCATGGGAAATAAGAGGATTTTAGATCACAATTCCACCTGGGAGAATGGGTCTGGGTCTGGTGAGAGAGAAACAGCTTCAGAGCAGAGCAGTGAGGGATATGCTGTGGCATCAGAAGGTAGGGAGAACCTTTCCCCTAGTCATTCCTTGGCAACGGAAGATAAGGAGCTGGAAGGGAGGGATCTGTTCCCTGGGAACACATCTGTAGCCAGATTATGGAGGTCACAGAGACTCCATGAGCAAGAACAGAGTGAGAAATCCTTGTAGCAACAGAGCAGATGTCAAAGATGACTTCATGGCTTTGTGGTCCTTAAATTAAATGATTATTTACTAAATGGGTTAGAGCAGGCAACACTGCATTGCCATGTACACCTTGGTCTTGAATCATGTTCAAGCCTATGTTTAAGTTCTTTGGGAAAGTTTTGTCCTCATGTTCCTGGATTCATGTTTTAGAACAATGGTTCTCAACCTGTGGGTCCCCAGATGTTTTGGCCTTCAACTCCCAGAAATCCTAACAGCTGGGGTTTCTGGGAGTTGTAGGCCAAAACACCCAGAGATCCGCAGCTTGAGAACCACTGTTTTAGAAGAAGTTCCTGTGTTCCTGGTTATGGATTTAGGCTTATACTTTGATTCTGATTTTTCCATATACCTTGTCTCTTTTCAAACAGAACTCTGATGTATGGACTATTGCCTTCTAATAGCCTTTTTCCTATTGCTTTTTGGGGATATTGCTTTTATTATTACCTTTTGCCTTTTTGCCTTTTTATATTGGCTTTTTCTTCAGTAAATTGTTTGTGTGGTGCAAAGACGAATTCAGGCCAGAGTGCAACACTCCAGTCATATCGGAAGAAGGCTATTTTGAATGGTCATTTAGTATATAGAAACCATGCAATGATGTGTAATGAAACAGCATCAGATTTGAACTCATTGTCTTCCAGGTTGCTGTTATTATTAACTCTGTGGTTCTACAAGATGATCCATCACAAGGAATAGGAGAGATATTAGGAAATGCTGATCCAGCTATGAAGGAGGAATTCCTGGCAGAATTACATAAACATCCATCAGAGAGTCCCAAACTCATATATACCAAAGGATATAATATTGACTGTGAGTTTGTGCTGCATGTAGTATGGCCCTCTTCCAGTAAAGACAACGCTCAGGAGGTGATGTCTTTCATCCGTTAACTTTCTACTACTGTAGAGTCTCGCTTATGCAACCTTCCCTCATCCAACATACTGTATTATCCAATGCAGTTTGCCTCCTGCCCGGTTCCATAGCTGTTTCAATACATTGCAATGTTTGGGTGCTAAATTTGTAAATACAGTAATGTTACCATGTATTTAACTGCTTTTTCTGCTGATTTGTTGTAAAACATGATGTTTTGGTGCTTAATTTATAAAATCATAACGTAATTTGACATTTAATAGGCTTTTCCTTAATCCCTCCTTATTATCCAACATTTTCACTTATCCAATGTTCTGCCAGCCTGTTTATGTTGGATAAGCGAGACTCTGCCGTATTTAAATCTTATGAGTGTAAAGAAAGTCCAGCCTGTGTGACTCAACCTTTTCTCTAGCAGGCGTTAAAAGCAGCCGTGTTGAAAAGTCTTTGCAAGACTCAGGAGCGTCAGTTTCCATCCATTTCTTTTCCTCCCCTTGGGATTGAAGAGCTTCATTTGCCAAAAGATGACGTGGCAGAGATTATGGTGGAAGAAGTCATACGCTTTGCAAAGGAACATCCTGACAAGAAGCCAGAAGTATACATTGTAATTCCTCCGGATGACAATGATATTTATCAGGTAACATAGTGAATGTTAGTTGCAAGCTAAAGAACAGTGCAAACTGTCATGCTTGTGTACTTACTTCAAACAAATGCATATTTTCTGCAGTTGATTACCTGCTGTTCTCTTGTTACAAATGCCTCATCCCCTTACTTCATTTGTGGAAAGCACTCTGCTCAATTTGAGCCGGAACTATCAATTAGTCATATGCTAAAATATTATAATTTTATATATTGTAAAGTGGCGCTGTGCAAAAGCATTAGTTTGTACGATATATATATGGGCAAATGTTATTAGATGCTAAAAGTAACCATGATTTGTATTCCTTTTCCTAAATTGATGCAATCATTTTTTTGCTCTGAACCTCAAAACTGCAAGAAATGGAATTCTGTATTTTTTAGCATCAGGAAGCATTATGAAGTAAATTCCAAGTTACTGCATCAAATAGACCACTTCCATCACCATGATGCAATCTCAAATCAGGGTTGCTGTGAGTTTTCTGGGCTGTATGGCCATGTTCCAGAAGAATTCTCTCCTGATGTTTCACCCACATCTATGGTAGGCATACTCAACTACATTGAGAAACAGGGTTGGGAAGGCATTCACTAGGTACACTTTAGCTTGGTCTGTTGGAAACTAGGCAAGTGGGGTTTATATATCTGTGGAATGTTCAGAATGGGAGAAAGAAATCTTGTCTGCATGAGGCAATTGTGAATGTTGCAATTGGCCACCTTGATTAGCACTGAATTGCAGCTTCAAAGCCTGGCTTGTTGCTGCCTGGGTAGATCCTTTGTTGGGAGGTGTTAGCTGACCCTGATTGATTCTTTTCAAATCTGCTCTGAAAGCTAGGCCTATGTATGATATGTGTATGATGGGGGCAGGGGTGGGGGAGTATAGAGTTGGGAATAGTAATTGCTCGCTGTGCCAGTTCTGTTTGTATAGCCGTGCGCGCGCACGCGCTTGGCTCTCAATGCTGTAATGGCTGCTCTTCCCTTGTGTGGATTTTTGGGGTTTCTGCTGTTTCTTTGGGGGTTTTTTTTGAGTGGAGGACATAAATTGGACTGTTAGGTGTCTTGTGTCCAAATTTGGTGTCAATTCCCCCAGTGGTTTTTGAGTTCTGATGGTATCACAAACGAACATTACATTTTTATTTATATAGATTATTTGGCCTAATAGTTTTAGGAGGATACATCTCATTGGATTCTGTCTGGAAATTAAACTTGCCTTTAGAAATAAATGCCACATGCCTCGAGGGCTTCAAACTAGTAGCCATTCTATATCGAACCTTGATTATCTCACTCTTCTTTGAAGGCTTTCTGTAGCAAGCTCATATCAGTCAAAAATGAACTGGAAGAAAAGATGGACTGCTGCAGTATGGAGGCCATGGGTAAGAAATAAATAGGATGGGTTGAACATTTGTCAGTGTTTTCCTTGACTTTTAAAATATTTCAGCAAGACAGATTATACACTAAGGTTATGAGAAGAGTATATAAATCTAGCTTTGTCCTGCTATGAAACCATTAATATAGGGGGATATGTACTAAAGGAAATGATCAAACATAGCCATGTCAGTCTGGAATATCAGTATGCAAAGGGATCTTGTAGCACAACCATGGGCAAACTTGGGCCCTCCAGGTGTTTTGGACCTCAACTCCCACAATTCCTAATGGCCTACTGGCTGTTAGGAATTGTGGGGGTTGAAGTCCAAAACACCTGGAGGTCTGAAATTTGCCCATGCATGTTGTAGCAGCTGAAAGATTGAGAGGTTGAAGTTGGTAGCATAAGCTTTCATAGCATAGCGTAAGCCTCCTTCACCCGATGCATCTACAAAAGCTTATGCCACCAACCTCATTCTCTCAGCCTAAGGTGCTACAAAATCCCTTTGTATACTAAAGGAAATGTGGATGATGCTGGATTTTGATAGGACCCTTCAAGTTAAGGACTGGATTAAGAGCAAGGAAAATGACTTGTGTTAATGGGAGACATTGGCTGGCATACTGTTAGTGACTAAAATGCAATCCTTCTTTAAAAAGAGTTTCCCATTCCCGGCAACATCCAGCCAGGGAGAGGCTTCTACTGTTCCTTCTTAGCAAGGAGGGCAGATGAAGGTGATTCAGACTATAAAGGTCTTGCTGGTATGAGTGGAAAGGAAAAGATGGGCATACTCCAGTTGCAGGTCTTCACTCATTTCTACCCTCACTCAGATCTGAGACCACCTTCTTCTCCATGGCCTGAATTACCTGTCCTCTCCCTCGCTTCTTCAGAAGCAAGCAGTTGCTGTAGAGGACCTTCTCAGGGCTTGGCCTCTTTAGGGTGGGGAGAGGAAGTGTACATGCACAGCTTCATGCATACATTGGATCTCAGATATTAGGATTCAGATTTGGAGATGCTTCCGAAGCTTCCTTGAAGTCTTGCCAACTGTTACTTGGGAGAATAATTAACCATCACTAATCACTAGGTGCTCCATGAAGTCATGCCATCCACATGACCTTGGAGGTGTCTACGGACAATGCTGGGTCTTTGGCTTAGAAATGGAGATGAGCACCAACCCCAGAGTCAGACACGACGGGACTTAATGTCAGAAGAAAACCTTTACCTTTACCCTTAATCGCTAGGCAACAAATATTTTGGTGCCACAAATATTAGCCTTGTTTCTTGGTATATTTTACTTTCTGATCCCAAAAAATATTACTAGTTTTCCCCTATCAGCTCTAGTTTTTGAGATACAGAACATATGCCATATGCCAGTCTTTATCTGCTCGCTCATAGAAAATCATGAGAACCATATCTAAGAAACTAGAGGTGATGCGGTTTATCCAATGCCACTTTCTGAATCAGCACCCCAAATAGCCCTAGGAACAGGCCTGAATAAACAAGACAAGATTTAGTATTTTTTTTTTTGTTTGGACTATGTAATTATTCACTTTTCACTCCTCTGCATGATAAATGTTTATTTCATTTTTTTTTTGTCGTCACGTTTCACTTGAGACAGCATGCCTTGCCTAACTTTCAAAACCACTCCACTCTGTATGCATATAAAAATAATTGGGAACCCAGCTAGGACCTCTCTGTGAATGTAAAGTATGGCACATTTTCAATTATATGATCCAAATCTGATGAAAATGTGATGGAAAAGAATCAATTGAGATGCCGCTTCAAATGAATATTGAACCTATATTCAGATCTTTAAAAATATATCTTCCAAATTTGGTGAAAATCCATCTAGCTGTTTTTGTTTGATTTTATGTAACTTTATTTAATTTTCTTTCTATTGTCATTCAGAGGAATTACAGTGTTTACTTTTTAACTCTTCCCAGGATGCTCTTTTGCATCTTCTGCCATATTCTCGGCCACAACATCCTTTGGCATCCTTATCAGTGCCATGCCAGAAAGACCAATTGAACTCACTGAATCTTCTGATGGTGACTGTGGGACTTCCCTGCAAATAGCAGATAACTGCATTTTAATTGCTTTGGAGAGCATGTAATCACCTTATTAAAATTGGCTCCTTTTATATCACTATTTAATTTTGCTCTGTTGAGCTAATGGGGATCAAGTATACCAAAACCAAATCAATGATAAAAGCAATTTAAAAATGATCAAAGTGACAGAAAGATAGTAAAAAACCACAGAAATTCATCACAACAGTGAACATATAGAATGTACTATGGTTAAAGTAAGAGATGGCATTCAGTACTGCAGTTATGGATTTCTACCCTATCATTACTATGTAATCCTATTGTAAGACTACAGCCCACCTGAAGAGCCAGCAGCCGGATCAGGCATAATAATAATAATAATAATAATAATAATAATAATAATAATAATAATAATATATTTCTATACTGCCCTCTCTCCCTGAGGGGATGCAAGGTGGTTTACACATAAGAAAACAGACATTCAATGCCTAAGTGAGTACAAAACATATCAAAATACACGATAGAGCACAATAATAACAGTGAGTTTATCATGGATGATTAAGCATTGAGATAAAAGTATGACATAATAGTAAGACATAATTAACTAAAACATAAATAAACATTACAACAAATAACCTCAAAACAGTTTAAAATACAGTTACATTAAAAATGGCTGGCACCATTGTCCCTTTAAGATGTATCATGGCAGCCATATAGTGCAAGCGGAGTTGGCCAGCATTCCAAATGGGTAATGTGTTTTAGTCCTCCTCCTCTCCATGTGATAAAGTGCATTCCTGAATTTTTAGAAGTGTCTTAAAGGAGAGGAGGGTTGGGGCCATTTTTACTTCTTTAGGAAGGGAGTTCCAGACATGGGAGCGATCACGGAGAAGGTCCCCTCTCTCATTCCCACCAACTGAGCTTGTGACGGGGATGGGACCAAGAGGAGGGCCTCTTCTATTGACCACAATGCCCAGGATGGTCTGTATGGAGAGATGTGATTAGACAAATAGCCTAGGCCCAAACCACTTAGGTCTTTACAATGACCAGCACTTTGTATTTAGCCTGGAAGTGGACCGGCAACCAGTGGAGCTGCCGCAGCATAGGCTTGTTTAGCTTCAGTTTGAGCATAAAAAGGAGAGATTTTCCAGCAATCTTCTGCTAGGAAGTGAGGCTGTAGCAATCAGAAGTAGGACCTCTATCATAGGTTTTTGTAGCTCTGTGTTTGTTGATAGGAGGGGATGGAAAGTCAATTTGAGGCTGAAATGATCTCTTTCATCCAATCTGGCTGCTGCTCTTAAGGTGGGTGGTGAGAGGGCTGGGCTACAATATATTAATTATTATTATTATTATGTTCAGTTATTTCCCACTTTTTCTCTCCACAAGGAGACACATGAGTAGCCCATGTATAAAATCAGTGAATTGTCATAATAATGGTTGAAACATAGCAACTGAAACAATTGTCATGTGACTAATTATTAAATGAAGTATTCTTTTTTTAAAAAAAATCTAGAGGTACAGACCATTGCAGAATATGAAAGTAATGGGCCATCTGTGGAACTGATTGGACACAGTTGTGAAACTCTGGAGGAAGCAGCACTGTGGCTCAAAGACATCATTAAAGTGGAAGAAAGCCACCGGATTGTCATAAAAAACTCTAAGATCCTAAACCTTGGCAGTGGTCAGCCTGTTGAACTTTCTTATCTCCAGAAACATTTTGGTATAACTATACTGGAGAGCTCGACAGAAGAGGGGGCAGCCCTCGAGATTGAAGGCTCACCCCGAGCCGTAATTGATGCCACATTTGCAGTCGAGTTCATGCTCCAGACTACAGCCAAGCAAGAACCCTCGGCAACAGATGGTATGTGGGGATGTGTTAGCAGAAGGCATTTACAATTTGGATGAATGTACAAGCTAAATGAAGAACCTGGGGATTATTTGAGTTTGTATTCTGCTTTTCAATTTAAAAATCCACAAAGCAATATGGGGAGAGCCTTCATGGATAGCAGTCCTCCCCCCCCCCCCTTCTATGGAAAGCAGTGGAATCAATGATGGAGTGGGTCCCCTGTCCTTACATGGTTATTGTTTCAGGGTAGACAACACCTGATTCTTGCAATGACAGGTACATAGATACATTTATCATAACACTGCAGCTATTAAATACACTTTCATATAGGGCAGCATGCCTTAATTAAAACCTTATATTGTATTATTTTGATTTTTTTCTCCTAATTGCAAATTAATCTTAGTGAGTTGTAGCCAGGTTTAGGTCTGCTTAGTTTCAGCACATTGAAATCAATAAAACTGATGTTGATCTTGATTAATTAAAATCTTATTGATTTCAGTGAAAGCATTTATTTTGTATTTTGAGAAGAATTTGACATGTTTTTATTAAACCAACAGGAAGAAGGGCAGCGTTCTTCTCCAAAATACGTAGTTAGTTACAGTATATTTCTGATCTAAGAGTCTTGCTTTTACTTCTATTAAGGGCCTTATTATGTTCATATAGGACCTTCATCAAGGTATCTGAGTCCTTACTCACATGAAGGGCACATGGAGAGGACGAATAAATACTGTTACCAAGTCATTCCGATAGAGTCGTATCTTCAGAAATTCAAAGACAAGGAAAAGCAACTAGAAAAAGCCGGTCTGCGGGTTCTCAAGGTAAAGATATAATGTTGACAAAACAATTTTAGTAGAATATACTCGCAAACATGTGAAATAAACAAGTATTCAGGAAGTCAGGGTCATTCTGTAAGTCAACAGGTTTTGCTGACCCATTGAATCTAGATAGCTAGCATTACAAGCAGGAATGGGCACTGGCAGGTTGCCATCGCTCCCCGTTTTTGAGCATAGCTAACACCAGGGCCGGGCTTTAGCACAGCTGGTTAATCACCAGCAGCAATAGATCTATACCAACTGACAGGTTGGGAGTTCGACCCCAGAGTGAGCACCTGACCTTCAGCCCAGTTTACTGTTCGCCTAAGCAGTTAAAAAACCGCTGTAGCTGTGAGTAGAGAAATTAGGCACTACTTAACCAGGGAGGTATTTTACAGCACCATAAAAAAAGCCAGTGATCAAAGACCAGGAGAAAAGTCTGATCAAAAAGGCTTATCATCATAGAGCAGTGGTTCTCAACCTGTGGGTCCCCAGATATTTTGGCCTTCAACTCCCAGAAATCCTAACAGCTGGTAAACTGGCTGGGATTTCTGGGAGTTGTAGGCCAAAACACCTGGGGACCCACAGGTTGAGAAGCACTGTCATAGAGGATGGAGTGACAATACCCCCCGTGGCCATAATCGAGCATAACCTCCAGGACACCAAAGTTGGAAAAATACCGAGACACATACCTCTATCTATCTGTCTGTCCTGTATGTTTAACAGCATTGAATGTTTTGTGATCCACCCTGAATCCCCTTCAGGGTGAGAAGAGCAGAATATAAATATTTTAAAAGAGGAAGGCAGTCTGATCCAGAAGAAGTTCTTACTGGTAAAGGAAGATATTTTGGAAACTCCCTTTTAATATTATTATTATTATTATTATTATTATTATTATTATTATTATTAACCCCCCAGGCGCTTCCAGGCCATTGAATGCAAATCAAGGTGATCAGCTGAAACATTCACAGCTAGCCCCAGCAAACAAAAGTCCTTTGTCTCACCCTGGTCATTCCACAGATATATAAACCCATTTTTCCTAGTTCCAACAGACCTCATTACCTCTGAGGATGCTTGAAATAGATGCAGGCGAAACGTCAGGAGAAAAATTGCCTCCAGAACATGACCATATAGCCCGGAAAAACCTACAACAACCCATGGATTCTGGCCATGAAAGCCTTCGACAATAATAATAATAATAATAATAATAATAATAATAATAATACACTTTATTTATATTCTACTTTATCTTCCTGAAGGGCCTCAGAGCGGATTTTTAAAGTAAATTGAGAATATACTGCAAGTCCCTTCTGGTGTGAGAGAATTGGTCGTCTGCAAGGACGTTGCCCAGGGGATGACCGGATGTGTTACCATCCTGTGGGAGGCTTCTGTCATGTCTCACGAATTATAGTACACATATGAGGCAAACATTTAATGCCTTTTACACAAACAACATGCAATACACTGATAAAGTAAAGGCCTTTCCCTTTTTCATTTTCAGTGTCTGGAGGCAATGTTCAACTCCAGCCCGGGGGGGGGGGGGTACTCTTCTTCCATTTTTCATGCCAAAGAAGCCTGCTGTTCATAAACATTGCCAATCATTTTGCCGGCATGACTGCATGTCTGAATAAGGCGACCTTTTACCATCCCACCGAGGCAGTACCTATTGATCTACTTGTGTTGCATGCTTTCAAACGGCTAGGTTGGCAGAGAGCTAGGACTGACAATCCGGAGCTCACCCTGACTTGCAACTTCAAACTGCTAAGCCTTCAGTCAGCAGCTTTTCCTGCAGCTAGTGGCTTTAACCGCTGTGCTACTGTGGCCCCAAGCATCATTACCATGACTGTTTCAGGGGGTCCCCCTAGTGTCTTGGAAAATAAAATAATTGAAACTAAAAGATTTTCCAATTTTATTTGAATTACCAACCCTGCATCTATTTAAATTTGAAATGTCTCTAGAACCAGAATAGTTTGTATTTTCATTGTAACTAATTCTAAAATGGACAAAACTTCCTTTTGCTTTTCTTATTGCAGATAGAGAAAATATATAATCCCCTGTTAGAATCTGCCTTCCAAAGGATTAAAAGAAAAATTGAAGGGAAAAATACCGGAATGCCAGTATGCCATAGATTGTACCATCATGTCCCAGCTCAGTATTGTAGTTTAGTGTGTAAAACTGGATTTCAGAAAACTTACTCTTCACAAGGTAAATCACGCATAGCCCCGTGAAAGTTGTTGGAGTCCTGCAGAAAGTGGAATAATTTTCACAATACTTTATTGATGCACAGATGCCTTCTCAAGTGGATTTAAAACAAAACTGTCAATGAAAAGCGTAAAACCAAACAATACTTAATGTCAAGATCTTGCAATTATCATACATCCTTATCCAGACAAAAGAAGGAAATCTATGGTATCAACATGTTGATCATATGTACACATTGATTATAATATTTAAAAAATATCAAACTTTATCATGTAATTAATCGATCTACACACATTCTCAAGCTTTATCATTTAATTAATTAGTCTTCCCAAGTAGCTAAAGATTGGGCCTGTTAGCTGCAATTTCCTACTAGTATTGTATATAAATAAAAATGTAATGTTAGTTTGTGGGATTAACAGAACTCAAAAACCACTGGACGTATTGACACCAAATTTGGACACAAGACACCTAACAACCCAATGTATGTCCTTCACTCAAAAAATTGATTTTGTCATTTGGTAATTGTAGTTGCTGGGATTTATAGTTCAACTACAATTAAAGAGCATTCTGAACCCCACCAACGATGCAATTGAACCAAACTTGGCACACAGTTCTCCCATGACCAACAGAAAATACTGGAAGGATTTGGTGGGCAGTGTCCTTTGGTTTTGGAGTGTAGTTCATCTACATCCAGAGATCACTGTGGACTCAAACAATGATGGATCTGGACCAAACTTGACACGAATACTCAATATGCCCAAATGTAACACTGGTGGAGTTTGGGGAAAATAGAATCTTGACATTTGGGAGTTGTAGTTGCTGGGATTTATAGTTTACCTACAATCAAAGAGCATTCTGAACCCCACCAACAATAGAATTGGACCAAACCTCCCCACAGAACCCCCATGTGGGCCACAGCAACGCATGGCAGGGGATGGCTAGTATTATTTTAAAAATATGTGTTTTTTAAAAATCTATAATCTCTGTGTTCCTTCCAGACCAGAAATACGGAGCAGGCATCTACTTTAACAAGAATCCCAGGAGCCTGGTCACAACTACAAAGGAAAAGTGTGAAATGGACCATCTAATATGTTTATTTGAGGCAGAGGTTGTGACAGGCTCATATACGAGGGGCAGTCGAAGCTACGTGGCACCACCTTCACTCAGCGCAAGCAGCATGAAACTCTACGATAGTGTGGTTGATAATATTCACAACCCTGAGATCTTTGTCATTTTTAACAGAGAGCAAGCTCTGCCACTGTATTTGTTGACTTGTTCCCTGCTCTGGAATCCAGAAGAGAAAACCAGTTTGGAAACATCAGGCCGGAAACGTTAAGACTGTAAAAACGTTAAGTCGATTAAAAATAATACAGGCCCTAGATTTAGTGGCTTTAGGATTACATATGGCAGTTCTCCAATGCAATGGCAAAAAAAAATCTTGCTTCATTAAAATGGTGAAAAATACTTATTGTTTAAGAAGTAATTAAATCACAGGTGAAAGTTTAAAAAAACAAGTCATCATTTCATTCAAAACAGAATTGTGGCATTCACCATATAAGATCTTTTAAATAAAAATACCAACTGTCTAAACTCTCTGCATTTTTTTTTCTAATCCAAAGATATAATAGGATGTATACTGCACAACTTGTGGCCAGTTTTTGCATAAAAGGTATCCAAGAGATCTTTAAAAATATATATTTAAACTTTTACATCAAAAATCCTCACAAACTTTGAATACACTGCACATATTACTAAAGCATCATGTTGCATTATCATCATCATCATCATCATCATTATCATCATTATTTACAGCATTTATATTCCGCCCTTCTCACCCCGCAGGGGACTCAGGGCGGATTACAATATACACATATATGGCAAATATTCAATGCCAATTAGAAATACAACATATATAGACATACACAGAGGCTATTTAACTTTTTCTGGCCGCCAGGGGAGCTGTCGCTTTCATTGTCCATCTGCGACACTGATGAAGTACTTCCGCATTCCCCGCATGCTTTGCTGGAGTGCTTTTTGCTGGAGTCTTTTATTGACTCACAAATTAGTTAATTAGCCTCACCACACATAGGTGGTACCTAATTTTCCTACTTGACAGATGCAACTGTCAAGCTACACAATTGGCCGGACACTCACTCTGACCCGGGCTGGCTTTGAACTCATGACCTTCTGGTCAGAGTGATCTTAATGCAGCTGTCACTCAGTCAGCTGCACCACAATCCTGGCGCATTAACTGTTATTGAATTATTGTGCTGACTTAAAAGTTTACCATAAAAACCCTGTTTCTGCCAGATGTACCATTGATTTTCAGTGTAACAGACACATATGATTAGAGTCATGTTTACATTTTTAAGGTAAGATACAGAAATGATTATTTCATAAGATTTTGGGCCAGCACTACTGTTATGTTGCCTCATAGTGCTATTATTATTATTATTATTATTATTATTATTATTATTATTATTATTATTATTCCCTGCTTTATCTCCCCTAAAGGGGACTACAAGTGGCTTAACATAAAACCATCAGCATAACCATTTAAAATATACAGATATATGAACAATAAAACAGGATTAAATATCAACGGAATTTTAAAATTCCCAGATAAAAACCATTAAAACAAATTCAAAGTTAAAAACCACAACACCCCCGAATTGATCTTTAAAACCCTCACCTTTAAAAGCCTGCCTGAATAAAAGGGTTTTAGCCTGCTGCCAGGAGGACAGTAGGGAGGGGACCAGTTTGGTTTCCCTGGGGAGTTTCAGAATCAAGTGGCAGCCACGGAGAAAGCCCGCTCTCTCTTTCACACCAACCGAGTTTGAATTGGAGGTGGGATCAAGAGCAGGGCCTTGGGCAGGTTCATGCAAGGGGATGTGATCAGCCAAATAGCCTGGACCTGAACAATCTAGGGCTTTAAAGGTCGTAACCAGCTCTTTGAATTGTGCCCCGAAACAGACTGGTAGCCAGTAGAGCCGCCGCAACAGGGGGGTTGTCTGCTCCCTGTAGCCAGTCCATGAGCAACCTGGCTGCAGTTCTTTGAACCAGCTGAAGTTTCCAAGCATGCTTCAGAGGCCACCCCACGCAGAGCATGTTACAGTAATCCAGATGGGAAGGAACTAAGGCATGGATACCTGGGCATCCACCGATACCTGGGCATCCAGGTTCAGCACTGAGTCCTGGAGGATTTCCAAACAGCAGACCTGTTTGGAAAGTGTGACGGTTAAGCACAGGATGTTGTTTAATCGCTGATTTAGATGCTTAGTATTTTATATGACTGTTTAATAAAGTATAGCTTTGTTTCAGAACAACAATCTTACTTTATGTAAAGGAGAGCCCAATTTTTTTTAACAAATCATTTTATAAAGTTCTTTTGGCTTATCAGTTGTATATATCATACAGTCTCTGACAATATATCAGGAAACTACATTCACTTTCATTGCTTGTAATGAGACACACCTTCCCTCAAGTATATTATTTATACCCTACGCTGGGGAAAAACAATACTCAAAGTGGATATTAAAACAAAGGAGAGAGCAGACTATTTAAGCTAAGAGCATAGAATCATAAAACAGGTAGGAAGCTTTGGCTTGGCAGAGATGGTGCGGACCAAGGCGGACTGCGGAGGAACCGGCGGGGCTTACCGGAAAGTGGTTGCTGCAAGGGCTCCATGGAAGGTACTTGGCTCCGGAAGTGCCAATTTAACGTCATCTCCTCCCTCACAGAAAGGGGAGAACAAATATGCCGGTGGCATTCCAGTCTGTGTGAGGCCAACATCACCATGGCAAAAAGGAATAGGCGAATTCTTAACTCAATCCCCAAAGCACTCGAAGGAAAATCACATTTTGGATGACGAACAACCAGGGTTCAGAGGAATAGGAACAAGTAGTTAAAAGATTTGTCCCCTGCTTCCCAATATGGACTCCACAGAAGATGACCCAAACTTACTTAGGCTCACCTCTTCTGCGGGCAGATCTTGGCATGCTCTTATAATGACATTGGTACACTTATGTATATGTATATATTCTGAATTTGTTTTGAGTAAAGGCTTTATAAAGGCCTCCTAGGCTGTTTTGTTTACTAAAATGATCTAAAACTTGTATAACCGTTAAGGGAATGGAAATCAATATTTCCTGGGCGTTTAGGTACCAATAAGCAACACATTGCTTGGTAGATAAGGAAATTATGCTAAATGCCATTTGCTTCTTTATGCACTTATGAAATACTTGTGCCATATGTCTGTTAAAAAACTTTTTGTAAAAAAAACCAAAACAACAATTTTAAGAACGTTTTCTTTAAAAATGAAGAACTTAATTTGGCTATCAAGA
The DNA here is from genome assembly GCF_037176765.1 of Anolis sagrei. Classification (NCBI taxonomy): domain Eukaryota; kingdom Metazoa; phylum Chordata; class Lepidosauria; order Squamata; family Anolidae; genus Anolis; species Anolis sagrei. The sequence continues at coordinate 218,674,387 of NC_090021.1, read as the reverse complement.
AGGAGTGTATTTTTCTAGATTTAAGTCTGTTGCTTGACTTCTATGTATTTTTCCCCTGACATTTATGTATAACAAACATAGTTTAAAAATCAATTAGTGAAGTTACAACACTAACATTCTGGAAGAGCATCTAATTTAAATTGCATTTCAGCGCTTGTTACTAACAAGCAAAGAGTTAAATCTGCTAAAACCACTAAAATTTGTGGACTCAAACAGGTTTTGCTGTTTCATCCTATTTGTGTCAGGTGGTGTGTACATACAATACTCTGTAGACACTACAGAACTCTACGTCCACTGGAAATATTGATTAATAATACATATTTTCAGCCTATTTATTTTATCTTCCTAAAGGGCAGACGTTGAATTCTAAGGATTTAGGATATGATTCATCCTCCTATGTGCAGCTGCAGATTAATCAGTAAAATGGATCATCACAATGCAGAAAGGCTCCTACTAAAGAGTATTTGAAAAGAATCAACACAGTTCACTGATTTATTCTGAAATTTATTTTATTAAAATTTTCCATGTAAACAATTTCTACATTAATCAAAGTTCCCATTTAGTGTTGCAATATTAATATATAGCTATAGACAGATCTTATATATAATTTAAAAAATAACTGGGAATGCTTGGGGATTGTTGTACATAGCTTTACATTCTCATCTTGTCTTCCAATAAAGTTCATATACAGTAACTAGAAAATAAGAACAACACAAACTAAACAGTACCAAGAAGTCCATATTAAAAGTTATCAATTACCACAGTAATTGAAAATCCCTGATCTTTGCATCTGAAATGGTCAGAACAATGGGAAGCTATTCCAAAGCTTCTGGGATTTCTCCATCATCGACAATCAGCATATGAAGAATTCCTTCCCTTCTCTTCCCGCTACTGATAGCTTTAATGCAACAGCTGTGCTTTCCAATACTGAAATGTGTTTCCGTCCCATCTTCGACAAATTCACCCTAATGCAATAAAGAAAAAATGAAATGAAAAGATGCCCAGAAGGATTGCAATGCTACGTAGGTTAACAAAACACCAAAATATTTTTGGCAAGTTCAGGTAAATGTTCTTCAAAGGGCTGGAACTCCTGGGAAGCATTATTTTGCAGTTCAAAGTTTAAGTCCTAATAGAATTGCTATATACTCTTAAGCTTTCATGTACAAACCTAATCAGGGTCATGTTTCTAAATCTTATATCTTGTTTCAATCAAAAGTGGGCAACTGTGCAGGAGGGCGAGGGCCATCTTTTGCCACTCTGTGGGCTGCAACGGCACAGTTTGGTGTACCCAAACTCACACGACTTGGCTTTTGGTCAGTATTTGGGCTGATTTTCACCTACTTTTAACCATTTCTTTTTCATTTTTAGGAAGCGTTTGAGAGTAAGGCCAGACTTTGCCCATCCCTGATTTAAATGCACGAGAATGAGCAACTTTTCTTTGGAATAATTGTGTCTCATAGTGGTAATTTGAAGTGCATTCTAAGATTGCACTTCTAAGTACGTAGGTCTATCACAATGTATTCAGTGGAGTTCACTCCATAGGAAGTATATTTAAGATTATAGCCTACATTTTACAGCCATCTATTTCTATAATAGATAGTATTTGGCCACTTAATTTTCTGCACTTTGTCTTCCGGGTAGTCTTTCAGATTTTTCTACCATTGGCCTTTCTTCTAACCTTATTGCAGAAAATTCCAATCATACAGCCTCTAAAATAGGTTTATATCTTGAGATATTCCAATGAATCTGAGTTAGTGAGGCGATAAACTTCTTGTAACTTTTGGAACAGAGTGCAGTGTTATTTTTGAAGTGACTGGATCAAGAATACTGGGAAAACTTATTAAACTGGAGTAAATTTGATTTCTAAATTAGATTGACAACATCCTATAAAACTAACATACGTGTTTTAAAATGTTTTATTGACCTCTTAAAATGTTTTGTAGACCATCACAGGAACCCAGAGATTAATTACTCTTTGCAGTTTTTTTCTCTTTAAAATTAGTATTTTTCTTTAATACATACCGCAGTTTCCATTTTTTTACCATTGCACCAAACATCCATTGTGTCTTTCTCTGAAAAAAAAAAAGATACCACAAAAGAACAGTCACATAAAATATTGTACAAATGTTTTCTATTGTATTTAATCCTGGCTGAACATATGTACTCAGAACATGGTCCTTTTGCTAGAAGACCAATTCCACTTTGCAAGAGGAACATTTCATTACATATTTGCCATTCATATTTGTTTCATTATTACAAATTTATAGTGTTAGGGATGTCTAAATTTCTAACACATGTCAAAAATGTAGTTGTGGGCTAGAACACATATCATTCAGCAATATTTTTCATGTAGTATGCAAAAATGGATTACGAGGAACTTAGGATGAGAACAGTACGATGTCTCCTTGAACGCCTTAAGAACCCAAAAAATGAACTCACCTCTCCAAGTGTTATGCTCCAAAAGGGCACAATCTATATACAAGAAAAATATAGAAAAGGCTCAGGGAGCCTTGATGTTTGTGGACATTTTTTAAAAAGAGAAAAAAACCTAAGGGAGTGGTGGGAGAAAACTGGTGTTACTGAAGTTATATTTTTATATTGTTCTCTGTTACTGTGATGAGTAGGAATGCATGAAGATTTCAGTTGACAGTTAAGAGAATGGTGGATAAATGCCACGGCTAGTGACTGACAGGTAGGGTGATTAGGATGACTGGAGGAGAATAAGAATAGAAAATGATCACAATTTGGATGACATGCGGTAATTACAGGTGAGAGGGTCTGTGTGCTGAGAGATGCTGTGAGATGGTAAAACCAGATAGTTTATAGTTACTAAAATAAAAGATCTGCGAACACAATCATTTTCATTTAATACATATTGTTTGTATGACATCACAACACATAATTTTAGATCAGTTTTCTAGCAGAGGTGGGGTTCAAAAATAAGGAGAATAGCCATTATAAAATAATTATCTTTTATGGCTCCATGGGGAATTTTGGGAGCAGCATGTGCTCAGGAACAGTTGAGGTAACTTCTGGCCATGCTTAGAAGTGTGATCATCACAGGAACCCAAACATTTCAATGTAGAATGAGCACACATATGCCTAATGAACAGCGATTCAATGTGGGGCTAAATACATAAAATAAGTAGGGGGAAGGGAGGAAATGGAGCCTCTTGGAGAAAGGCAGGAGTATCTGTATTTCAAAGCACAAAGTTTTGCTGAAGGTTCACCTGTTCTCTCAAAGAGTCAAATCAGCAGACTGAGTGGCTATCAGCCTGAGAGTGAAATGCTACCACTCAAAACATTAAAAACTGGCTTCCCCAAACTCAGAATGGCCTAGATATGTAAAAGACTGGTATTAAGTGCAAGGAAAATAACGGTTGAGATGCTGCATTACAATTTCTAATTTATGATGATGGCACTACACTGCTGATTCAGTCATGCTAGTGAATTTTGACAAAGTACAATAGGATATAATTTAAGATGTCCCATTGTGCCAAAGAGGCTCTCTCTGAGACTGGAAAATCTTTTCCAAGATTACAATTTATTAACTATCTTTCAGAACCCCATTCTTCAACATTCACAAAATGCTATATGTTTTCCTCCAAACAAGAGGTCACAACGAACAACACATGAGTGTTATTTGAAGGATATCACAGACCAGCGAAAATAAAAATTCAAGCAATAATATAAACAGTACATTAAAACAACGTACCTAACACAACTCTAAAGTCTGTGCCATCCAAGTGTAATAACCAAGTGTTAGTTGTCTTTGACCTGTTCTCCATGTACTTCTTAAGGCTTTTCCCATCAATTTCCAAGGTATATTCATACGCAAAGCCACTGACGGCATCAATGTTGATGGTAGCTTTTGTTTTGGATGCTCCAACAGTAAATGTCTCTTTTCCCACAAGTTTGAACATCCATTCTTTTCTCATTACTTCCTGAACATAACAAAAAGCATAGTTATAGAGATATTTTGAGTCAGCCCTGAAAAAGTGGCCAAGTCCAAGCGTCTTTTTATTTTTAATATTTTAAAAAAACTCTTAAAATCTACACCTACTCAGGACACCTAGCCTTTAAGTGGACATTGCTGTAAAGTATCAGGCACAAAAATACAAAGACTACTCTGAGTAAGAGTGTTTTGACAACAGAATCTCAATAGCCATGCTGTTTCTGCAGAAGAACATAACAAGTTGAAGGTACTTCAAGAAGTTGAAGTGAAGTTGAAGGCACTTCAAGAAGAATATGGATTCATGGGATCTTAATCCCTTCACTTCCTGGACACCTGCCTGTAAAGCCTCTTAACTCTATCAGTTCTAGAACTGCAGTAGTTAATTCCCTCTCCTAAGCAGGAGGAAAAGAAAATTCACTGGGACAGGGTGAGAAAAAAAACTGCTCTCTAAAAAATGCAAACATTTGGAAGGGCTGTGGATTTAGCTGTACATTTAACAGTATTCAGCCATCAGCCTGATTAGGATTTCTCTCTTATGGGTTACATTGCTAAGCAACAACATTTTAGCTATGCAAAAATGCCCACTGCTTATTGTCCAAGGAATGGTGTGCATTAATGTACAAATCCTACCTTTCCATCCACATATATCACACGTTTTCCTGAGGTAGTACCGTGTTCAAATTCAATTTTGTGAACCCCATCACTTAAAGCTACTTCCCAGATAGCCACTAGATCTGTCATTCTGTCCAGGTAACTGTAGTCAGAGCTGTATGGACACAAGGATAGATAAACCAAATGAAAACAGAGTGTACCATACTAAGATCCCCTTTAAAACTATAGCAATTTATCTTATTTTAAAGCTACAACTCAAGTAATTTGATTAGCTAACTTTTGATTGTTAACTAAGTTTTGGCATCAGGTCATTTACGGGCATTTTTTGGAAAGAGAACTTGAATTGGCACTACACATAGAGAAGTTGATACGTAACCTTCCAAATTGGGTCTTAATCCATAAATGCTGTAATTTACTTACATAATGTTTATCAAAGTAATACACGTTAGCAAACTGTGTTGTAGTTGTCTCTCATCACAGATCAAATTTCTAAACTACTAGTACACAGCAATCAATCTATGTTAGTGATTGAACATAACACGTAGATTACCAAACACAGAACATAAAATAGTAGTACTAGATGGACATTTACTATAGTATATTCCTATAGCTATTGAAACAAACCTTTTTAACAGAGTACAGGTTGAATATCCTTTATCCAAAATGAGTGGACCAGAAATGTTTCAGAATTTATTATCTATCTATTAATTCATTTCACCGTCATGGAGACAAGCCTTGTTTATGAAATGCAAAGTGGGAGGGGGAATAACCAGCAAAAAAAGAAGAAAAAAAAGGGGGGTCTTCCTCCTTCAATTCCCCCCCATAGAATTGCTTTTGGAATACTGTATTTGCATATCTTGAAATGTGATAGGTAAAGGTAAAGGTTGTCCCCTGACATTAAGTCATGTCTGACTCTGGGATGTGGTGCTCATCTCCATTTCTAAGCTGAAGAGCTAGCGTTGTCCATAGACACCTCCAAGGTCATGTGGCCAGCATGACCGCATGGAGTGGCGTTACCTTCCCGCCAGAGCGGTACCTATTGATCTACTCACATTTGCATGTTTTCGAACTGCTAGGTTGGCAGAAGCTAGGGCTGACAGCGGAAGCTCACGCCGCTCCCTGGAATCGAACCTGCGACCTTTTGGTCAACAAGCTCAGCAGCTCAGTGCTTTAACCCACTGCGCCACCGGGGGGGGGGGGGCCTGAAATTATATATATATATATATATATATATATATATATATATATATATATATATTCACATAGCCAAGGGAAACCCTGCAGTTACACAACCTCCCTTGTCTGGGGGCAGTCAAAATAGGGTTCATAGCTCTCTCCAGAAGGTGAACGGGTGGGTATAGGATAGCTAGAGAGAGCTGCCAAGCCTCCCTCAGTTGCTGGCAGCAGAAAGAAGTCCTCTAGCTTTTGCTGACAGTAGGTGGTTGAAGGCTCACCCATCTACCCATTTCTCCCTTCAGAGAAAGGGAGAGCTGCCTTGGCCAAGGTAATTCTCTGCAGCTTGGAGGGGAGAGGCGATCTGGCAAGTGAACTCTTCTTGGAGGATTGGCCCCTTGCATTGCAGTCTTACCAAACTGAAATGCAACTATTATGTGAGGAAAACAAAAATAGCATTTTTGGCACCCCAAAAAGGGGATTCGACGACAGTATTATGCAATGGTGACTATTATATGATGAAATATGAGTATTTTAGTTTTTCAAATTCTACATAAAGTATGCTCAACCTGTATTGATCTAAACTGTCCACTGCATTTTGTTTTAAATGCTTCATGCCTATCAGCTCTATCACTACAATCTATTTTAGCAAGCTAATGTAGCAAGTTAAATAAGTTACTTGGCTCATACAGATTTAAGTTCTGAAATGAACAAGTAAATTTTTAAAAGTAAAAAATAACATTATTTTAATTCATTTCAATTTCGTTGTGCATATCACAAATGGATTAATTATAAACTATTTTGATAACAGCAATTCTATCACTATTAAAATCTGAAAAGGTCTTCTAATGCTTCTTACACAGCAGAGTACTTTTTACCTTACATCATCTTCACAGTCAGTATTATCATCGCGGGATGCCATAGTTATCAACAGGCCTTTAATCCAATTAGCAGCAAGAAAAGAAAAACAAAAAAAGCAGAATACTGGTAGCAGTGAATAGATGTTGGAAACTAGGACTCCTTGCGTTCCTGAACAATCCGTTCCCAGTCTGTCACTTTAGATTAGTACTAGTAGTAGTGTTCCCAAATGTACAATTTAACAAATCTAAGTACTTTTAAAGAGGGATGGGAAGGAAAGAGCCTTCCAAATCTGATTGACTGAAATTTCCTGCAGCCCTGAACAGCACAGGCAAGCGTTAGGAATACTGATCCGGTTCAACTGATCCAGAGTGCCAAACAATTGCTTGTTTTAAATGTGCATTGTTTGTTTAATTTTTAACTATACTTCAAAATAAACAACAGTAGCCAAGTCACTGCTTAGAAAAAAATCTGAAAATCTGCACTGTAGCACTACTTGTAGTAGGCCAACCAAAAAGGTACAAGAATCTATGTAAACTGTCAATGGAGCATGTCACAACTGATCTGTAAAACTTCTCATGACATCTCCCAATGAGCTGAGCTTTCCCGACATAGTAGCCACTTTCTAGGATCAGAGCAACAAAAAAGAAAAAGGGGAGCAAACCATCCCAAGACCAACACTGATATTCCTATAGAAAGTACTATGTGATATGATTAGAAATCTTATGATATAACTAGAAATCTTGGTGCATAGTAAGAATTACTGTCAAGAGGGTAAAATATTGCTTTGCCTATCTGTTGCATATAAAGATCACTCTGTCAGAGATGGTAAAACAGATTCCACAACCAGGTTGAAAGCCAAACTGTAAAGATGAAGGAAGGTCACTCTTTCCCGAGACTGCTATGCCCATATTCAGTCAGCTTTATGAAAAGATGCAACTGGATAGTCTATATACTTTAACAATGTCAGGGCCCTGATCTAAGCAGCCCTGCGTCCCCTAGGGGTGAGAAGGGTGGGGTATAAATATTGAATAGTAATAATAATAATAATAATAATCTGTCTGCTGACTGGTGTTGTCTAGTCTAACTGTGACAACTTTTTTCACCAACACTTAAAATGAATGGAAATGTTGTCAGTTGTTACAAATTGCGGGTTTAATAGAGGTGCTACATAGACCAGGAACAAGGCTGGTGCTTGCCCTAACCATTAGAAAGATGTGTGCTGATGTTACATTTACGAAAGGGGCTGAGATGGTGGAAGCTGATGAAGAGGGAAATGACAGCAATATGTTTGTCAATAATTCCATTTTATTCAATTTGTGTCTCACCTTAGTCCACTAATTTAAAGCAAAATAAAAATGCATGTTCATACCATAAGCACAAACAGAAAAAGGATACTGTTAAATGTGAATAAAGTGTCACTGTTTGAAACAAATGGATTAAAAACACATTTGATAAAAATCAATAGAATAGCACAACATAAAAACACTTATAGCCACTTCCTTGAAGTCTGCTGGAATAGAAAATATGCCACTTCCCAATTAAACAAGAGCTACCTTAAAAGTGAGCACCTTAGTCATGCCACAACTTTAAATGCCAAAAGCATGTAGGAAAATATTTCATATGTATTTAGTTCAATTTTTATTCAAGGTATTCTAGATATTTCTGCATAGAGCTCACCAGCATTTTGAAATAAACTGAATGAAAGTGAATCTACATAGATTCAAATTCGGCAAGTGGTGCTTTTTAAAGTAATGTTTCTGTATTTGTTATATTCTTGATTAATATGAAATACCAAACACTTATCACTGCGTTTGTTTTTGTCACATTCTTTCATGCTGAAATAAAAAAAAGTTTTACATCTACAGAAAGGAGATTACGGTGGTAGATTCCTCACTTTCAAAAGAACGGTATGATTTGAGGACACAAAAGTAGGATTTTGTTTCTAGGATACCGAAACATGAACACAAACACATAGGATCACATAAACTGGGCGAGCTTCCTACGGTCTTTTTAGCTACCTAAAAGACACTTCCTACATATTTTTGGATGAAGTAGGAATATGAGCATTTGACAGTTGACACAAGTTGAGTATCCCTTTATCCAAAAATACAAAACGCTCCAAAATTATCCACCTGGGTGGCTGAGCCAGGGACACCTTTGTTTTCTAATGAAACTGTTATTTTGTACTGTATTTAATATGTTGGAAGCCACTCTGGGGCCCTTTGTGGGAGAAAAGCAGGATATAAATTAAAATTTGTTATTGTTGTTATTATTATTAATTAGAAACACAACAAGCTGAGTCCACAGCAGACAAGATCACTCTGCTGGCTGTTGTATTGGATCACACGTCAGACACTTCCCAAGTGTCTAGGACTGTGTGATGTATCAGCAAATAATGCGTGCAGATCCCAGTAAGGTGGCCTTCTGCACCTGGCAGATGGTAATCTTGTCAGTGCCGATTGTGTTTAAGTGGAGGCCAAGGTCTTTAGGCACTGCACCCAGTATGCAGATCACCACAGGGACCACCTTTACTGGCTTGTGCCAGAGTCTTTGCAGTTCGATCTTTAAATCCTCATATCGTATCAGTGAATAATGTGTGCAGATCCCAGTAAGGTGGCCTTCTGCAGTTGGCAGATGGTAATTTTGTCAGCGCCGATTGTGTTTAAGTGCAGGCCAAGGTCTTTAGGCACTTATTATTATTAACTGAGTTCCATGATATAAAATATGGTGCATAACAGCATTTCAGAAGCTGTTTACTGGCACATAAATGAATTCCGTGTTTATTGCCTTGGGTCCCATCTCCCAAAATATTGAAGAAGAAGAAGAAGAAGAAGAAGAAGAAGAAGAAGAAGAGGAGGAGGAGGAGGAGGAGGAGGAGGAGGAGGAGGAGGAGGAGGAGGAGGAGGAGGAAGGAAGAAAGAAGAAAAAGAGTAATAATAATAATAATAATCCCAAACACTTCTTCTGGTCCCCACAAACACTTCGAAGAAGGGATACTCAACGGGTGCAAATCACACTGATGCGGTTTGACTCCACTTCCTCTGCCAGGGCTTGATGCTACTGAATTCTGGGATGTGTAGTTTGGTGAAGCACCAGCACTCTTGGCAGGGAAAGGAACTACAGAGTATCTCACTGTGCCACAGCATTGAGCCATGGCAGTTAAAGCGGTGTCAAACTGGACGAGGGGGAAGTTTTCTCTAGGAGGAGGAGGAAGGGGGGGGGAGGGAGGGTCGGGTCTACCTGGCCCTCTAAATCTCGTAGTCTCCCGGAAACGAGGCCTTTCCTCGGGACGGAGCCTGCAGTGCTTCCCAGTCTCTTCTGCCCAGAGCCAGAGCAAGGAGGCCGCCTCCTCCTTCCCTTTCCTCTCCCTGGGGTCACCCTCCTCGCCTTTCCTCCCAAAATGGCGGCGGGGCCTACCTCGAGTGGCCCCTCTGCCCAGCAACGCACCCGCCGAGGCGGACGGATGGAAGTCCTCATCCCCGGAAGTTTTCCCCAGCAGGCCCCGCCCCTTCTCTCGCCCCGCCCCCTCTGGAAACGCCCATTAAGCAGGGGCTCGAGGCTTTCAGGAATTTGGACTTCAACTCCCAGAAGCCTCCGCTGCCACCGCCAATGGCCGGGCATTCTGGGAGATGAAGTCCAAAACCAGACTGGGAAGAGGGTTGCTGTGAGTTGTCCGAGCTGTATGGCCATGTTCCAGAAGCATTCTCACCTGACGTTTGGTCCACATCTATGGCAGGCATCCTCAGAGGTTGAGAGGTTTGTTGGAAACTAGGCAAGTGGGGTTTATACATTTGTGGAATAATGTCCAGGGTGGGAGAAAGAACTCTTGTCTGTTGGAGGCTAGTGTGAGTGTTGCAATTGGCCACCTTGATTAGCCTTTCAGCTTCAAAGCCTGGCTGCTTCCTGCCTGGGGCAATCTTTTGTTGGGAGGTGATTAGCTGGCCCTGATTGATTCATGCCTGGAATCCCCCTGCTTTTCATAGAATCAAAGAATCAAAGAGTTGGAAGAGACCTCATGGGCCATCCAGTCTAACCCTTTGCCAAGAAGCAGGAATATTGCATTCAAATCACCCCCGACAGATGGCCATCCAGCCTCTGTTTAAAAGCTTCCAAAGAAGGAGCCTCCACCACACTCCGGGGCAGAGTTCCACTGCTGAACGGCTCTCACAGTCAGGAAGTTCTTCCTCATGTTCAGATGGAATCTCCTTTCTTGTAGTTTGAGTGCTGTTCTTTATTTACTGTCCTAATTTTAGAGTTTTTAAAATACCGGTGGCCAGATTTTATTCATTTTCATGGTTTCCTCCTTTCTGTTGAATAATATGCTGTGTCCAGGTTGGTTCATCAGGTGTTCTGCTATGGCTGACTTCTCAGGTTGAATTAGTCTGCAGTGCCTAGCATGATTATTGATTCGTGTCTGGGCATTCCCCAGATATATAAATCTCACTTGCCAAGTTTCCAACAGACCTCAAAACCTCCCTGCTGTTAGGAATTGTGGGAGTTGAAGTCCAAAATACCCGGAGGGCCCAAGTTTGCCCATGACTGCTTCCCCATCCATGTTTTCAGTTCCTTTCTAAAGGTTATTAGACAAGGCCTTGAGCCTTCCCTGCCAAAGAGGGCTGGGGTCTCACCAAATCACAACTCCCACGATTCCACAGCATTCAGCCGTAGCAGTTGATGTGGTGTCGAACCGCATTCATCCTACTACAGCACGTTTCTCTCTTTCGCCCTCTATTCATGCCTCTTCAAATCCTAAAGCACTGCTGGTCACAGCTGACCTGGAGCACTCAAGGGCCAGGGCTTCCCAGTTCCCAGTGTCTATGCCAGAGTTTTTAAGGTTGGCTTTGAGCCCGTCTTTAAATCTCTTTCCCTGTCCACCAACATTGTGTTTTCCATTCTTGAGTTCGGAATAGAGCAACTGCTTTGGGAGACGGTGGTCAGGCATCCGGACAACATGGCCGGTCCATCAGAGTTGATGGTGGAGGACCATCGCTTCAGTGCTGGTGGTTCTTGCTTCTTCCAGCATGCTGACATTTGTCCGCTTGTCTTCAGCACAACTCTATACACTAATGCGCCTTAAGCATGCATCTAAACTGCAATTTGGCAGCATTTTAACTTTCCAGAGAAAGTTTAAAAACTCTAAAATCAGGGGGTAGTAAATAAAGAACAATGAAAACAGGGGAATTCCAGACATGAAACAATCAGGACCAACTAACACCTCCCAATAAAGGATTCCCCCAGGCAGCAACCAGCCAGGCTTTGAAGCTGCAAGGCTATTAAATGCTAATCAGGGTGGCCAATTGCAACATTTACATTTGAGAGTAAACAAACCCCACTTGCCTAGTTTCCAACAGACCTTGCAACCTCTGAAGATGCCTATGAGACTCATGAGGTCACCATAACTTCTTGGGTCACTTGAAACATCCTCAAGGCAGTAGATCCTGGCTGATCTTGGAAGCTAAGCAGGGGCAGCCCTGGTTAGTACTGGAGGGGAGGCCTCAGGCAGCTATTTCAGAGGAAGGCATTGGGCTTTCCTTTCTTTGCCCAAGTCGGCTCTGAAATACAAAGATGCCTTCAAGCCCCTCCTTGGGGCGGAAACTGGGGCGGGCTTTTCTCTCCTTCTTGCTTTCCCCTTCCTTCTTTCTTCCCTTCCTTCCTTCCCTTCACCCCTCCTTCTTTCCTTGGAGACCCGCCTATAACGGCTTCTGAGACCGAGGCAAGGAGCCCAGGCCCCGGTATGTACCGCAAGAAGAGGAGAATGATGCGAATTAAGCAGGGAGGAAGGCACTGAAAGGGAAGGAATGCATCTGATACCCCTTTAACTGTGTTAAACGCCCTCTCCTTGGCTGCATACACTGCAGAATGAATGCATCTGAGTCCCCTTTAACTGTCATGGCTCCATGCTGGGAGATGTAGTTCTGCAAAGGCTCCAGCCCTCTCTCCTGGGGAACCACCAAACTACAGCTCCCAGGACCTCATAGCTGTGAGCCATGGCAAGTAAAGTAGTGTCGCTTGTAGAGATGCAGACTTGGTTGGTTGAATGGTTGTCACACAGCCAGGGGATTCAGTCTTCTACACAGCCATCTATTTTATTATATCAGGAGCGAACCAAGGGTACAGTTTGGTTATTTATTATTTACTATATTATTATAGTAAATAATAATTTACTATATTTATTATTTTTATATATATATATATATATATATATATATCTAATAAATAAATATATTTTACTATATTTATTTATTATTTACTATATTACTATTATTATATTGCCCCTCTCAGCCTGCAGGTGACTCGGAGCAGTTTACAGTCAGCATCAAAAACATAAAACATGATTAAATCAATTAGCTTAAATATAAAACCAATTAAAATAGTCAATATCAATAAAAAAAATATATCAATTAGAGTCTCCTTGTTAAAAGCATTGTTAATAGCATCATTCCATTTTTCCTATGTTTGTTATATTGCATCTGCAAACGCTTGCTCAAAAAGCGAAGTCTCCCGGTTTTTTTTTTAATGTTAAAAGGGAAGGGGCCGATCTGATATCCCTACAGAGGGCATTCCATAGCCAAGGGGCCACCACTGAGAAGGCCCTGTCTCTTGTCCCTGCCAAACGTACTTGTGACGAAGGCAGGGCCTCCCCAGATGATCTTAGAGTCCTAGAGGATTCATAAGGGGAGATGCGTTCGGACAGATAAGTTGGGCCAGAACTTGTATTTTAAAACAACACGAAGTTTAAAAACTTTGCGTTGTATTAAATGTCCTTTGACTAGTAGCTGGCCACTTGGAATGCCTCTGGTGTTGCTATAAGAAGGTCCTCCATTGTGCATGTGGCAGGGCTCAGACTGCATTATCTGTGGTTTGCTCTTCTCTACACTCGCATGTCATGGACTCCACTTTGTAGCCCCATTTCTTAAGATTGGCTCTGCATCTCGTGGTACCAAAACAAAGTCTGTTCAGCGCCTTCTAAGTCACCTAGTCTTCTGTGTGCCCAAGGTGGGAGTCTCTCATTTGGTATCAGCCAAGGATTGAGGTTCCAGGTTTTTGCCTGCCACTTTTGGACTCTTGCTTGCTGAGGTGTTCCTGCGAGTATTTCTGTAGATCTTAGAAAACTATTTCTTGATTTAAGGCATTGGCGTGCTGGCTGATAACTGAATGGGATGGGCCGGAGATGTCACTGCTTTCATAGAGCCATGAAAGCCACAGGATCCTCTATGGCAGGCATGGGCCAACTTGGGCCTGCCCTCCAGGTGTTTTGGACTTCAACTCACACAATTCCTAACAGCCGGTAGGCTGTTAGGAATTGTGTGAGTTGAAGTCCAAAACACCTAGAGGGCAGGCCCAAGTTGGCCCATGCCTGCTGTGGAGACTTCACTCTGGCAGCACACCATGGGAGGCTTTATTGCATGGTGTTTGCAAAGCACTTGGTGAATACTTTGCTACACCATGGGCCTTTCAAGTACAGAACATTATAGTATACACCTAAAAACATAAACAAACCTTTTTTTGGTAGTTGTGTAGAAGGAGTTGCCACAAGGATTTGCTTTTAACACAACCAGCTAGCAAAGCTTCTGAAATTCCCTCTTCTACCATGTACACGACTTAACTTGGGAGGATTTGTTGTTTTTACGTGGATTATTTCGGCCTTATTTCTACTGGGAATGTTTACAAAAAGCACATTGTTTGAATTGTTTTGCAAACAAATAATAGTTGATGTCATTTTGTTGCATTTGGTGAACATTTTGATTTCCCACGGGTCTTGTAAGTACAGAATATGACTGTATTCACTTGAGAAGAGTATGAAAATGAGAATATTTTAACATGCACCTGGAAATAATATGACAGCTAGATTAAACAAACGTTTTGTGTATTGTTGAAGGCTTTCATGGCCAGAATCTCTAGGTTGCTGTGATTTTTCTGGGCTGTATGGCCATTTTTTTTCATGTCAGGAGTGACTTGAGAAACTACAAGTTGTTTCTGGTGTGAGAGAATTGGCCATCAGCAAGGGGACGCCCAGATGTTTGATGTTCTACCATCCTTGTGGGTCAGCAATCCTATCGGCACAAGGCTTTGACTCCTGTATGGCCATGTTCCAGAAGCATTCTCTCCTGACGTTTCACCCACATCTATGGCAGGCATCCTCAGAGGTTGTGAGGTGTTTTGTGGTTGTGTTGAAGGCGTAACTTTTCACACAACCAAGTCACCACCACTTCAGAAATCTCCTTGAAACAGCCATGAGAGAGCCAATGTGGGATACTGGTGAGAGCATTGCACTAAAGCTCTAGAGACCAGGGTCTGTATCCTCAACTGTGAAACCCAGTGGGTGATTTTGGGCAAGTCACACTCTCTCACTCTCACAGGAATGCAATGGCAAATACCCTCTGAACAAATCTTACCAAAAGAACACTGTAATCGGTTCATTTTAGGATCCCCATAGGTCCAAAAAAAGTTTTGAAGATATTCAATAACAACAAACACAGTCACGAAAGGTAGAAGAGCCATCTCCAGTTTCCACTCCGGCAATCCTACTTGGAAAAACTGCATTGTCTCACACAGATTGCTCGTTATTTCACCTTTGTTTCTATTGAGAAGGGTAGGATTTCATTAGTGGCACTCATTTTATAGTCAAGAATCATTGTTGATGTCATTCGTATGCATTCGATAAATATTCTGGTTTCCCTCAGGTCTTGCAAATCCAGAAGATAACAATATATACCTGAAAATAATATGAAAAATAGAACAAACCAACATGATAATCAAATGTGATTATCTCGAACTTGCAAGCATGCAAACGTTTTCAGGGTCGAGTGCTTGTTTATAATAGATAATATTGTTATCTGGTCAAATGTTCTGGGTAACTTAAAGTGGCCATGTGAAAAATAGGACAGGGCTCCCATGACTTTAATAGTTATGTACAAGAGGGAACTTCAGCCAAAACATGCTTGTGTGTCCAGCTATACCAGCTGAATTTCTTTGTTCCATAACTAGTAATGGTTCAGGTCTCCTGACTTCAGTATGGTCATCTGGCCCAGTTACTAGAAATCATTTGTGTAATATAATTCCTAAAAATCAGTCGAAGGTTCAAATCTGAGGAGAGCATGGATGAGCTCCCTCTGTCAGCTCCAGCTTCCCATGCAGGGACATGGGAGAAGCCCCCCACAAGGATGATATTATATCAAAACTTCCGGACATTCCCTGAGCATTGTTCTTGCACACAGCGAATTCTCTCACACCAGAAGCGACTTGCAGTTCCTCAAGTCACATTGTCTGTTTGTTTGTTTTTAATGCAATACATGATAAATAAATAAGTCACTCCTGACATGAATAAAAAATCCTAAAAATGCATGTCACCTTTAAAAAACCTTCCCAACTTCTAGACACTCTTCTGCAAGTGTGTCTGACAGCATGTTCCTGAGAATTTATTAAGTGTGTGCAGGATGCTAACTACAAGCATTTTGTATGAGACGGGTCTTATGGAAACAGTACCTGTTCCTTTTCCTCAGACAGTAAAACATCTGGGGCCTGTCCTGTACAGATGCTATAACACTGTTAGCTTGCATTCAATTTCAGTCACTACTCTTTTTTTATAGTTGTTTTTATGGGATTTTAAAGTAATGTAAAATCAGAACGTCAAGACGGCAAAGGTAGTCCTGGTGTTTCTGAATGGTCAATAATGTTAATTTAGATACAAGGTGAAGCTTTAATCCTTTGTTTTTCAGAGTTCCCAGGGCTGTAGCTTGCCGTGTCAGGATCTGTGACAGAGTATTCTTACTCAGAAACAATGTCCAGTGATTCTTGGAGCAGAGAGGAGGTAGGGCGCAGAGCTTTACTCATCTGTTTAACTGTGTTAGAAGCTTCTCCAGTGAATACCCTGGGCTCCTCTAGAGAGGCTTACTTTAGTTCAGAGCACAGTTATTCCTGTTGAAGAGATTAGAGGTGGGGAATATTTTGGAACAGTGTTGAAGTGCACTTTTGTCATTCCTTCTTTGTCAACTTGTATTTAACTGGTTCATATATTTACTGGCAATTTGATGGTGAAAGAATAGTGTTGGGAGGAAAAGGGAAAGTGGGATAAATATGTGGGATGAAAAATGTATTGAAGTTGATAAAACAAAAATAAAAAATTAATTGTTGCAATTGACCAAAAAGGATTTTGTGACATTGCTAAATGAAGAAGGTGGTTATCATTTTTACAGTCAGTCCATGGAATTTGAAACTTTTTTATGTTTATAGTCCTTCACTAGCATGTTTGTTTCATAAGTATTTTGGTAGTCTAGCATTGGAATATACCATACTGTAAATAAATTGATCCTCCCCCCTCGTTTGTCTTCCAAATGTAGCAAGAAGAATGGGAAAATGTAAATAAGTTACTGCGACATCATGGTTTAAGACCCTTGGTAACAGGTAAGCAAGGTTTGCAAAAAGTGAAACTACGAGAATTGGCCATCAAATGTATCGTGCCATTTTGCAATTATTTGAAGGTAGTAAATTTAGAATTTGACTAAGATTATTGGTATAATCAGCCCTCCTCATTTGCGGACTTTGCTTTTGAGGATTTGATTATTTTGAGGATAAGATACTATGATACTTAGATTTGTAGCTACTGCTTAATTAGCTGGACTTCCTCGCCCCAATTTTCACAGCTGTTCTTTCAACAGCACCAGTCCCTCACTCCCTTCCTCATCCTCATCCCCTTCCTCATCTTCTCAGCAGAGCTCCTTCCTCCATTGCTCTCATCCCTACCTTCCCATCAAAGCAGCATTTGGATTTTAAACTCTTTCCTCCTTCCAGGATTGCTTTAATATATGCGTGTTATTGTGATATTTTTATGCTTATGTTGTTTACTCTGTATGTTTTGGTGTTGTTACTTGGAAACCGCCCTGAGTCCCCTAGGGGAGATGGAGCAGTATATAAATAAAGTTTTATTATTATTATTCCTTCCTCTTCTTTTCTTTCTTAGCCTCTCCCTTCCTTTCCTTGCACTGCTTTGTGCATCATTCCACCACAAGCATCAGCCTTACTTTAAAAGCATTTCCCTTTTGGTTCACCTCATCCCTTGCTCCTTCCTTTGGCTCTCTACCACCAATGTAAGACTTCTGGCAGGATGATGCGCATTTGAGTCTGGGGTGCCCTGATGGACAGGAAAGGAGAAGGAATGAATGGGGAAGAAACAGCAGTGTGGGGAAGGCCTTTAAATTCAGATTGATGTATCCCAGAAAAGGAGTGACTGCCCAGGACTGACAAGAATCTGTAGCACACTTTGTCTCTAATCCGATGGTTCTCAACCTACGGGTCCCCAGATATTTTGGCCTTCAACTCCCAGAAATCCTAACAGCTGATAAACTGGGAGTTGTAGGCCAAAACACCTGGGGAACCACTTCTCTAATACCTGCAAATGTGGAGGTGCAACTTTGAGTAGTCTGTATTTTATTCTATAATACTATCTGTATTATAGAAAATTTCTGTAACCATGTAACACATCTTAAGATAATATATTGTAGTGGATTGAGTGGTGGGTTAGACCTAGAGGAGACCAGTTTTAAAATCTCTGCTCAGCCATAGAAATCCACACTCGCTCAGTCCAGATAAAGAGAATGACTCCCCCCTCTGAAAAAATTTGGCCAAGAAAACCTCTGGATAGGATCGCCACAAGTCAGAGAACAACACACAACAGCAGTAGCATCTTTTAAAAGGACATCACCAGTTGGTTCCAGCAAGTACAAATGGGCATAAAGGAACACAATGCTTTCTTGTTCAGACCATCTGGAGATGTTACTAAGCTCATTGTTGTATTATAGTAATGATGTGATTTACTCAGCCCAGCTGCCTGCTTTGTGAAATGTTACGATTTCTAATTCATGTAATCAGCATCTTTGGTATTTCCTTTTTCATCTGTACAGATAAGATTGTTATGGACAGGCAGTCTTCACAAGAAATTCGGTACGCATTGACAACATTAGTGGAAGAAACAGAGCGTCAACGGAAAATTGTTCGTGGCTTGATAGAAGACAATCGCCAGCTAAGGTAAGATTTAGGAGTTCTTCTAGGAAAGTTAATTGAAGAAATGAGCAGATTTCCAATCCATAGATGAAGCTGTATTTACCCAAGTTCCATTCTAATTTTTGCCATGTTTTCATTTTATGATTTTATATTTATAGTACAATATATACTTGTGTATGATTGAGCTTCATGTGTTAGTCAATGGCAAGTTTGATGGGCTAAAATTATGGATTTGACTGAGGGTAAAAGTTAGGGGCATGAAACAAACATATCTTTTCCTCTCTGTAAAAATCCAAGGGGGAAATTATTTAGGAAGAGCTAAAGAGAAAGAGGGGATTTGTTTATTTGAGGAGTGAGAATGGAAGGAAGATGGTATTGTTGATTTTAAAATGTCTATATCTATCCATATAATGGATAGGGAAAGAAATATACATTAAGAAAAATAATGAGAGTGAGGCTGACAAAAGTGGATGTTGGAGGGAGGAAGAGCATCAAAGAAATCAACCTACTTCTATTAAGGCATTAGTGCAAAGGCAATGTAAAGAGGCAAGGAACCCTCCCTCCTTACTTCCTTCTTTACCTCCTTTTTTTGACATAAGAAGAATTTATCAGCAACATGGGAGAGACATTTTAGGTAATTGAGGTGGAGTGGAGTAGCAGCCATGTTTAATGACAGCTTTTTACATAAGCTTCTTGATTTTCACCAAGTCTTGACCATAAGCACTCCACACTGTGTTCTGGTTTAAAGTTCTTTTGCTTTCTCCCTCTGCTGAGGCATTTTGGGAGCTGTTTCATACTCTTTTTCCACTTACTAGTTACACAAGTTCTACGAAAAGGCAGGTTTAGTCCACATATCTTCTTGTTTTGGTGATTCAGTACTCCTAATTCTTCACTGCGGAAGGAATAAAACTGTGTTCCAGCTTCTGTGAATGCACCAAATTCTGATTGATATTTTGCTCATCCCCTTTTAGCTTGTGAGGAACAAGAGCCAGACTAGACAGGGAGATCAGCAAGAGACCTTGCCTACACAACGCACCCATGTGGTCTTCTAAACTGAGATTTCTATGATACTTAGATTTGTATCTATTTTGCTGATTTTTATAATGGTTGCCAGGGATTTTTTTTTTACATTAGAGATGAACTGCGCTTGGAGCGAAGTCGGGCTTCTCGACAGGAACAACGAGCCAATGACCTGGACATCATTTTAGAAAATATCAAACACAAAATACGTCAGCTGGAAGATGAGTCCATAGCTAATGCTTCCCAGCAGCACAACCAAGTCAAAGAACTTCAGAAAGATCAGCAAGCTACTCAGGTAGTTTTATTCACTGTAGCTTTGAAGATCACAAGATATATCCCTATTATTTCAGAATTATTATTGTTATTGTTGCTGTTGTTGTGACTAAGTTTTCAGGGACAGCCTGACCAAAAGGGTTGGTGAGGTGATTCCCTGGGAGCCACAAAATCACGATTCCACCACTCCCCAGGAGGGCCCTTGCTGCTCTGGAAAGCTACTGTTAGAGGTAGTAGTCCAGAGCCCACTTTCTTCTAATTGACCCCACTTCACTTCATTTTCATAAAGCCACATTGAGTAGAGGTGCAGCCATCCATCCAACGCCACCAAAGACGGAGGTAGTAGTGGTGGCAGCAGAGGCTCCATTGTAAAGAAAGGAATGGGATGGTATGTCACCCTTGGAAATAGAGGTGGTAACTAAATGCCCTCCACCACCAGCAAGTTGTAGATTTTACTTGTTACTTGTATTTTTTGTTTTGACAAACTTTTAGAACAGTGGTTCCCAACCTGTGGTCCATGGACCACCAGTGGACTGCAAGAACTAAAATATGGTCCATGGCCTCACCATTACTGCACCATTGCAACAAGAGCAACTGGTCTCGCAAAACCCTCATATACTGGTGAGGCTTATTAAAGATGGTTTTCTGTGGGCAAGCAGATGGTTACTGGCTGGCATATGTTCTGTATCAGAAATTAGAACTGATATGGTCTGTCCAATGCAGATTTTTTAATCAGCACCCCAAATACCCAAACTGAATCTAAAGTTGACCAAAAACTTATTCGTAACCCTTTTGGTACTAGTGCTGGAGAGTGGTCCTTGGTCATAGTGGTCCCTGATCAAAAAAGTGTTGGGAACCACTTTTTTAGAGCAAGAAAGTGACAAAATAGCTGAATAGCTGGCTGTGTGTCGAATTGGCCAAGAAGAGAAACAAACATCCTGCTTATTACCTGTTGGTATGCTCCTCACCTCACAAAATGATTCACTCTCACCACTTTCTGCTTATCACCTGTATGTGGAGTGCCTCCATCAGTGCCGGCCTTACTGCCTCCTTCAATAGCAAGTGATGCCTTCTCCAGAGCTCTTGCAGATTGTATCTCCACTGCCACATGTGGGTGGTACACTTTGCTTCCCACTTCAGGGATCACGGATAATAAAATTGATACCATGAAAGAGTTATGATAGAACATTTTGAATTAATTTGTGATACACATTAAGTTCTGTTGTTTGTTATATGCCGTCAAGCTGTTTCTAACTTAAGGCAACCCTGATATGGGTCTCTTGGCAAGATTTGTTGCGGGGGAGAGTCTTTGCCTGCCTCTGAGTTTGAGAGAGTGTGATACCTATTGGGTATCCATGGTTGAGTGGCAATTCAAACACTGGCCTCCAGAATTATAGCCTAACATTCAAACTACTATGCTATGCTGTCTCTCATTTACATTTTGAATATGCATGCAGTAAAAATACATAAACATAAAATGAATGATCCCTTCCTAGAAAGTGAGAGAGTTCTTAAAATCAACACATTCATTGTCATCTGTCATAAGTTCTCCTCCAAGTACTATACTGCATCTGTGATTCTCTCACTGTCTTTCTGCATGTAGTCAAAGTACAACCAACTATCTGAGAAATTACGAGAACGGGAAGAGACTATTGCCTATTTGGAAAAGGAGCTTTCTAGGATAAGCACAGAGGAGCACCAACGTCTTACTAGGCAGAAAAAAATGTTGCGCCAGTTTTGCAAACAAGCTCCAAGAACACACTTGGATCAACAGTGAGTAAATCTATATAGTTTTAACAATTTTCATAACACTGAGAATATATCACATTTATAAAAAGCTCAGTTTTTGCATTTTAAACATTTCTGATTATCATGTTAAGAATGAATTAATTTGGAAACGAATTAGCATTATAGGTGATGCTGGGACATGTCGCATGTTGGGACCATTTTACCTGTAGCAGTGTAGTTGCTGTCTCTTTTGCCATTGCATGTTGTTTCTTTGCAGATAAATAGTCTTTCCATTTGTATTTTTAAAAATATTCTCATAAATGCCATGGTGGCTTTGCAGTTGTTTGATTTAGGAGATATAGGGTCTGGTGGGCTAACGGTGCCAGATGCTGTTTGGAGATTCTGGAATTCTTCTCCCACTTTCCAGCTGGCCAACAAAAGCCCAGGAAAAAGTTAAGACTAGACCAGAAATATTGGAGAAGAGTTCCTTAGAAAACCTTCTTCCTTTTTTCATCTCTGCAGAATTTGTTCCCTAATAGATTCCTATGAGTCGCAGATCAACCAAATCAGAAAAGAGCTAAGGTAGGAAAAGTCATTGATATAAATCAAGTTATATTGTATTGGTGATATAAAGATGTCTGATTAGACACTAGGTATTTGTAAGTTATTATCCTTTTTAATGTGTTCTTGTTGAAGGGTTTTTGTTGTTACCGTTTGCATTTGGTGAATCGGATATTATGGAATTAGACTTTAACAGCCTGAATAATGACTTTGGATTTTGGAAAATGACTATGGATTAGTATGAGATCAAGACTTGGCACTTTATATGGTTTTAATATTTTTATTGTTTATGTATTTTAATTGCTCATATGTTTTAAATGTTTTATAATTTGATGGGGTGTGTTTTATTGTTATGTTCATGCGGCATTGAATTTTGCCACATGGACATAACAAACTACCGGGACTCAAGGCAGTTTGTAAGCTACCTTGAGTCCCGGAAGCATGAGAAAGGAAGGGTAGAAATGAAATAAATAAATAATAAATATTAGACACCAAGTTGACAACTTATAGCAAACCTGTCAATGAGAGGCCTGTACAGGTCTTGCAAACTCAGGGTTGTGATTGAATTAATGCCCCTGTAGTGTAGTCTTTTTCATTTTGCTTACTGCCACTTTAATAATGATTGTTATAATAATAATAATAATAATAATAATTATTATTATTATTATTACCATTCTCTCATGTTCCATAGATCGTTGCTTATTCATTGAAACAGACTTCATTTTAACTTGGTTTCTTTCATAGTAAATATAAGAGAAGCCCCAATCATACAGAAGGCAGAAAAGAGGAAGAGGAGGAGGAATTCCTGAAGAACACAGATGCCACAGCTAATTACAAAGCCTTGCTCATGGTGAGGCAAATTCTCATGTGGAAACTGCTCAATCTGTTGAGATAAAAACAAACATTCGCAGTTAGCCAGTTATTTATGTAGAGAGCATTCTGAAGGCAAAGGCGTTTGCCAATGGTTATTGAATGCCCACCATTCCTGGCACCTGTTCTCATACTGCTTTATACCTGTTGATAGATACTTTGGAGAGAAGCAAATATGCCTCCCCATTTTCTTCCCCCACTGCAAAATATGAAGCACAGTTAGTGCCCAGCTATCATGTGCTACATACACATTTCCTTTCTGTGCTGTCTTTCACCCATCAAGATTCTCTTCATCCTCATTCGACCTGCCTCTCTAAATTTGCTTTACTAAATCTCACTTCCTCTTCTTTTTACCTGAACATCATGGCTTTTGAAAGCATAAGACATGGCTGTTCTCTCTAAAGCAGCTACTCTCAACATTCTGGAGGCCCAGGCCCATAGCCATGATATGGCCAGTTCAGATTGGTGCAGGTGACACACAACTGAATTTTCTGAAGTCTCTTTGAAAAGCAGCTGTGGGCAAAATGAAGTTTGAGGAAAGGCTCCATGTTTGAGGGGAAGAGAAAGGCTGCAAGTGCAGAATTTTAAAGTCCTTTCGATACGCCATTTTCTTTATCAAAATCTCCCATCCCATGCTACCTGCCCCCATCAGTGCACACCTGTTGTGATAAAAGTATGTCACTTCTGTTTTAGTTGTTGGCCATTTTTTGCAGCATAAGCTGATTTGGGAATATTGTTTGTGTTGGGCGAATGGGCTTATTAACAAAAGACCCTCCTCATAAATGCACAGCAGAGTAACTTAGCAGCAGTGTGACCCAGCACCAGTAGCCCAAAGTGATAAAAAGAACAAAAACACAGAGACCAATAGGTTCTTGTGGGTTTTTTCGGGCTATAGGGCCATGTTCTAGAGGCATTTCTCCTGACGTTTCGCCTGCATCTATGGCAAGCATCCTCAGAGGTAGTGAGGTCTCCAGCTTCTCAGTCTCTCCCTCATCCGCACATCCGAGGCTTACCTCACATTCTGAGGTCTTTCTCTCACAGTGAGGCCTTCTCCCACTGAGGTGTTCTCTCACACAGAGAGTCTTCTCTCACACTGAGAGCTCTCTCAGACTGAGGTGTTACTAAGCAACAGGCAAACCTTATATTGAAGTACAGTTTTTGCTGAGTCACTGCATCCATTATCCCTTTCAGTGCTTGACTCACATTTTTGTAATTAAAAATACCTAGTTAATTTTTAATATTTCCGATAGTTTGCACTGTGAAGCCTTCTCCCATCTTTGACTTTGTGTGTTCAATCTACTTGCCTAGTCAATTTGTTGTGAGAACCAATGAGATGCTGACATTAATCTTGTGTTTCTGTGTATGACAGCATTTTATAATAAACATTTTAAAGTCTTTTCAGACTCAGATAATAGAGACAAAAGCCCGAAATGAGCAGCTCTTACATGAAAATATACATTTGAAGAAAGAGATAGAGATTCGGTGAGTGAGTGGGCTATTTTCTTAGCTCTGATTCTTAAATGTGGCAAAACATCAAGTAGTGTTTCATAACTAATCTGTAAATATCTGAAATATATAACTATAATAACTGATGTCATTAACAGCTAGTAATATGATCATTATTTTATATTCAATATTTTCTTCCCTGTAGACCAACTGTGCAAGAGTTAAGGTTTTACAAGCACCAAGTGAAGAAGTTGGAGAAAACACTGAAGAACATCAAGTAACTAATTTTCATCAAATGTGAATGTTAGAGCTGTTTTTATGGCAAACTTGCCTGGCATTACCTGGGTTATTAGAATAATTCATTTTTTAATTTTACAAAATGCATAAGGTTGTGGGTATACTACAACTCACATCATGCCAGGTTAACCCCATGAAATTGTATCAGTACCTAAAGTTTGTCATGTTGTTGCTCTAGATGCATCATCAGTGGAGTTCAGTGTGCTCTCTTGCTGCAGGATAAATTACAATTCCCACCATGGTGGCTGTCTGTCAGATCATTCCAGTATTTTCAGTTGATCATGGTGGTTCTGTGTGCTGAGTTAGGTCCAGGGCCATCATTGGTGGGGTACAAAGTACCTACAGTATTTTTCTTTGATCATGGCAGTTTTGTGTGCCAAATGTGGTCCAAGTCCATTGTTAGTTGGGGTCATAGTGCTCTGACTTGATGCAGGGTGAAATACAACTTCCATTATGTGGAGTCAATCCTCCAAATCTCTCCAGTATGTTTAGTTGCTTATTAGTTCTGTGCTGTTTGTTGTGCAGACAAGAGTTGAAATGAGAAAGAAAAGGTTAAGGGAGAGGCAGTGGGGTGGGGTCATGCAAATTCCACACCAATAGAGAGAGTCAGAAACACTGGGATGTCCGAAACATGTAAAATCTAGGATGAAATTATCCCCAAATGAAAGCATTCCTTGGGTGGTGGGCAGTATGGTGTTTGGGGAGGACATTGGCAGAGGCTGGGCTCCATGTTCATGGTGCTTGCTATAACCTGAAATGTCATTGGAGAGAGGGCTTTTGGTGGCTCCTCACCACTGTGGGTTAAAGCTGGAAGTGGGTACCCCAGCCTCATACACACATACATATTTAGATAGATGGACAGTTGAGTTCGGGGCAGCTCAGCAATATTTTTTTTAACTGGGAGCAAGCAGAATTTTAAAAACAGAGAACAGAAAGTGGTCTTGTGATAATGAGGCTCTGAAAAACTTTATAGAAATATAGGGCCAAGGGTCCCATAGGATGTCATAGTATTATCTCTAGATATTGTGGGTATCTTCTCATAGCCCATGCCTCCTCAGAGACACATGCAAAATTATAAAAGAGGATCTGAGATTGCAGAGAATACTGAGGTTCCTTAGCAGCCTCTCAAGCCATTTTAGTTTGAATCATTTTAATTTTTTATTTTTGTTCCAAAGGCCACATGAGAACACCGAAGAAGAAAACACCAAAGAAAACAGAGAACTTACATGTAATACAGGAGGAGACCAATTACAGGAAGTTTCCAGAAAATATTTGCAGGTAGGTAGAATGCTATTTCAGAAAGTCTTCAGAAAATATATAGCACTTTAATTTAGATTAAGAGGGAAACTTGGAGTCCATATATGTTCACTCCGGCACTTTAGCTTGTTAATTAAACACAGCCAGTTTTATTAGCAGGGACTAATGTGTTTTATAAATTTTAAAATTTTATTATGTGATGTTATGTGCACTTGATGTGTTTGCATTTGTAATGTTATGGTTGTTATTGTTTTTATACTTCTGTTCTGTTCGTTTTATGTGCGGCACTCTGGCGTGCTTTTGTGAGCCACCCCGAGTCCCTTTGGGGAGATGGTGGTGGGGTATAAATAAAGTTTATTATTTATTATTATTCTATATATCTTGGTGCACGTGGTGGCGCAGCAGGTTAACCCACTGAGCTGCTGAACTTGCTGACCGAAAGGTTGGCGATTCAAATCCTGGGATTGGAGTGAACTCCCACTGTTAGGCCCAGTTTCTGCCAACCTAGCAGTTCAAAAAGATGCAAATGTGAGTTGATCAATAGGTACCGCTTCTGTGGGAAGGTAAGAATGCTCCATGTAGTCATGCTGGCCACATGACTTTGGATGTGTCTACGGACAACACCGGCTCTTTGGCCTAGAAATGAAGATGAGCACCACTCCCCAGAGTTAGACACAACTACACTTAATGCCAGGGGAAACCTTTACCTTTTTCATATATCTGAAGGGGGTGTGGCTGCTCTACAGTCAGAAGCAAAATCTATTGGTTTCCCATCTCTGTTTCCAATTTAAACCATTGTTGTGTATTTTCTTGGGTAAACAGCTACAGAGATTGCAAACCAGGCTGTAATTCAGTGTTAACTTTTAACTGGGAGGAGTAAGCAGGTGATGATGAAAAGAATGTGAGGGAAGAGGAAGATGGCCCTCTTTGTTGGAATCACTTCGTAGTGACAAACAATGATCTAATCCTATTTCTGAATTTGCTCATTATAATAATTTCCCCAACCACTAGTTGATTGGCAGTTCCATGATTTTAAAAACGTTTTCAGATTTGCAGCACAATCCTCTGCATATATATTTGAAATAAAGCAAGTGTTCAGGATTGCAGTCTTAGTCTGTTTCCTTAGTAATAGTTGAAACAGTGTGGGAAATGAAAGGAAATGCATTTCAGTTCAAGGTGTTTCCATTTAATCTTGCATCAGCATCAAGCATATTTATAGAAGTTTTAATTTTTCTGATGATATACCTCTGACAGGAAGAGGTACAGTTATAACTGTATCTCAACATACAAAAAGACAGCTAAAAGCAAACTGAAGGAAAGAAAAGTCTTGAGATCTGATGAAATATTGTGTGTCGCATCTACCTTGATTGTCCACACTGCTACAAACTCAGGGCCCCAACAGAAAGTGCTGGCTTGCAATATATATCTTAAATAAGCAGATCGCTCATCTAAAGTGAGAAACAAAAACTTTAATTTTTAGTCTCTGGAAAATAGCTGCATGTTGTCAAATGAAATACAGACTATTGTATTTTTGCAGGCCAAGAATGCAACTATGGAAATAAGAGTTTCTTGAAACTCAGATTCAGTGGGTTATAATGTTCATGGAAACCAGTGGTTCTCAACCTGTGGGTCCCCAGATATTTTGGCCTTAAACTGCCAGAAATCCTAACAGCTGGTAAACTGGCTGGGATTTTTGGAAGTTGTAGGCTAAACACCTGGGAACCCACAGGTTGAGAACCACTGGAAACATACATGGGATTGGACCTTTTGTTCCTTTGATATATGAGTAATGAGGTCTGCAAAAAATGGCTTCTTTCTGATACTTTTTTGAAGCTATTGATGTGTGTTTTTTGACCAAATTTACATAAAGGTGTTATCCAGCATTGACTCAATTATTAGAAGTCCAAGAAGAGCTCCTTTGGTGATGCATATGCAAAGGAAAGGGTTACGACCAAGTTGTATCACGGAGAATGAACAGGAATGTGGATTTGAGCATCTTCCTCTTACAGTCGAAATGTGGGCGGAGCAACTGATGGCTCTGAAGGTACTGCTCTCTGTGCTTTAAATCTTGCATTCTTTTAAAATTGGGACATCTGCTGGTGGGAGAGAGATCTCATCTCCCAGTCCAATTGATGAAAAAGATTTAGTCAGTTACCCTGTGTTGAATTAGGCCCTTGGGTTAAGATCCAAAGATAAGATAAGATGGGAGCTCTGTTGTCCTCTGACTACGATGTTTATTTTTTCAAGAACTTACACAGATCCCTGAAAAAACTGCTTCTGCGATTAGTACCTTGGCACACAGTAGCTCTGCAGGATAACAATGAACATGTTAGAGTTGAAGACCTTCAGTGTTTAGTAGATGAAATCTCTGAAGAAGTAGACAATGCAGAAAAGGTACGTGTTTTACAAAGTTCTGCCTCTTCTTCACACATTTATGCTTAAGCTTCTTTCGTTTCATATGTTAGTATGAAGCCCTATGTTTTATTTCAGCACAAAAACTCTGTTATTTGTTTATTTATGTAATAAATCGGGGGAGCTTCCATCTGTCAGCTCCAGCTTCCCATGCGAGGACATCAGAGGAGCCTCCCACAGGATGGTAAAACATCCAGGCATCCCCTGGGCAATATCCTTGCAGATGGCCAATTTTCTCACACCAGAAGGGACTTGCAGTTTCTCAAGTTGCTCCTGACACAAGAAAAAAATTACATAATGAGACATATGTAAAAAAAAAAACATACTTGACACTGTAGATGGTTTTGTTAATTACGTTGATCCTTATTTTAAAAAAATGGCTTCAGTTAACTTTCTGTTTTTTTAGAAAACTGATTCTGCTTTGTCTGTCTGTAAACCCACCCCATGTATTATTCTATCTCTGAGAGACATCTAGATCATCATGTTTAATTGAAGTTACAAACTAGTCTTGTTATTTCTTTTTTCTTCTCCGGCATCCTGTAGAAAAATAGTGTGCCTTCCCAACACGCCTTGTATGCAATTGTCTCTCATTTTCAAAAACTGTTTGATGTGAAGTCTTTGAATGGGATTTACCCTCGGATGAATGAAGTTTATTCAAAACTTGGTGAGATGACCAATGCTATGAGAAACCTACGTGATCTCTTGGAACTAGGTATGATCTTGGTTGCTTTTCCCACTATTAAAACCTGCTTTGGGGCGGAGGTGCACAAGTATGTTTGGACCACTGAAATCAAATCTTGTAATGTTTTGCATATTGATGTCTGCAACCACTTAATATGTTTAGCTATTGCACTAATAAAGTCAGCCACAGGATTGGGATCGATGCCTCTGTCCTTGGAAATGATGGGGTGTCATTCTTCCTAGATGCTTCAACCCCTCCCAGTGTCCTAGTGAACACGGTTGGAAAGCTCTGCAGTCTGTTTAACAAGGATGTGACCAAGCAGATAGAGCAGCTGCTGGGGACGCAGGACATCGAGAGGTATGCCAACCTACCTACTTGTTCAATAGTAGCCTTTGAACTATATCCATTCAAATTCCTATTCTTCATATTTCTATCAGCAGGTTTATTCTTCCAAAACGTTTCTTTGAAGCCTTTGGTATAACCAATTCATTTTAGACCAATTCACAGTGTGATTTGCTAGTCTTTATTTCCGCCTACCTAACCCTTACAAGGAGCCACTGGTGGCACAGAAGGTTAATTTATTATTTATTGATTTACAGTATTTATATTCTGCCCTTCTCACCTCGAAGGGGACTCAGGGCGGATCGCAATGCACACATACATGGCAAACATTCAGTGCCATTTTTAAGACATACAAGACAGACAGACAGGTATTTCAGCATTTTCCAACTTCAGTGCCTGGAGGTTATGCTGAATTACGGCCACAGGGGGGTGCTGTCGCTTCATCCACTATGATGCCAAGCCCTTTTGATCTCTTTCCTCTTTATTCTTCAATCGCTCGCATTTTTATGGTGTCGTAAAATACCTCTCCGGTGTAAGCGCTGTATAATTTCTCTACTCACAGCTCAGCTATTTTCAAACTGTTTAGGTGAACAGTAAGCTAGGCTTAACAGTGAGGTGCTCAATCTGACTCAGGCTTCGAACTTACAACCTTCTGGTTGGCAGTGATCTATTGCTGCTGGCAATTAACCAGCGGTGCTGCAGCCAGGCCCTGAGTTGCTGAACTTGTTGACCGAATGGGAGTAGGGTGAGCTCCCGCTGTTAGCCCCAGCTTCTGCCAACCTAGCAGTTCGAAAACATGCAAATGTGAGTAGATCAATAAGTACTGCTCTTGTGGGAAGGTAACGGTGCACCATGCAGTCATGCTGGCCACATGATCTTGGAGGTGTCTATGTGCAACGTCGGCTCTTCGGCCTAGAAATGGAGATGAGCACCACCCCCCAGGAGTCAGACACGACTAGACTGAATGTCAGGGGGAAACCTTCACCTTTACCTTAACCCTTACTGCACATTAGGATATTGATTTCTCTCTGTATTCTCTGCAAAAAACCATCTGTTTGAATGGACCTCAATAATAATTTGAAATATCCTTTATTGACCATCAAAATGTATGTAGTGCAACTTATTCCAAGGCAGTAACAATTAGAAAAACAACTGGAGGAGGGAAGGATCTACACTGCACTTTATCCCAGGATCTGATCCCAGATTATTTGCTTTCAACTGGATTATATGATTTCTCCATTATTATATGATCTGGGATAGGAAGATAATATGGTATTGGATCTCGGAATATATGACAGGGTAGAAGGGGCCTTAGACAAGTTTTTCCCCCACATATGCCCTGCTTTCTGTGGCAAATGACATAGAATTTATATACAGTGAAGTCAAACAATCCATAAAACCTATAAAAAGCAATTAAAATTACTTAGATTTGGGAAACTGGTGATTTTCACAAAATTCTTCATATTGCACATTACTGCTAGAGATATGTAATAATATGTAAATAAGGATTTCTGATAAAGAATAGTATAAAGAGGTGGAAGGAACAAAGC
The DNA here is from genome assembly GCF_037176765.1 of Anolis sagrei. NCBI lineage: Eukaryota > Metazoa > Chordata > Lepidosauria > Squamata > Anolidae > Anolis > Anolis sagrei. Next base: position 218,643,348 of record NC_090021.1, on the reverse strand, counting down.
CTACTCGTGTGGAGATCACTGAGCTTGATCTAGAGAAGGAAACTGCTAGTAAATAAATGTTTGCTATGACTGATGTTTTTCAGCATTATCTACAAGTTAGAAGAACACGACCACTTTTTTCCAGCCTTTCAAGCTCTTACTGAAGAGCTGCTTCGCATTCTAGGTAAGTAGCTGTATTTCTGTAAAACATACACCATTGCTAAAACATTTCAGACCCAGAAAGCAAGGACATGGGTAGCTGAAAAGGCATGCAAGCAAAGAGGGTCTTCTTAGCTAGGAATGAAATTAGCTTTTCTGAGTTGCTGTGAGTTTTCTGGGCTGTATGAACATGTTCCAGAAGCATTCTCTCTTGATGTTTTATCCACATATATGCAGCGCCCAAACACCAATCAAACAACATGAAAGGCACTGCAGACTACTTCAACCAGAGAAGTCAGCCAAAGCAGAGCACCTGATGAACCAACCTGGACACAGCATATTATTTGAGAACACAGAAATGCTGGACCACTCTCACAACCACCATGTCAGGCTACATAGAGAAGTCATTAAAATCCACAAGTGTGTGGACAATTTCAACAAAAAGAGAAAACCATAAAAAAGAACAAAATCTGGCTACCAGTAGTAAAAAATCCTCTAAAATCAGGACAGTAAATAAAGAGGAACATTCAAAAAGCAGGGGAATTCCAGACAAGAATATGTCAGGGCCGCCTCTCAACAAAGGATTCCCCCAGGCAGGAAGCAGCCAAGCCTTGAAACTATGAGGCCATTAAATTCTAATCAAGGTGCCTCAAGCAGACAAGAGTTCTTTTCCCCACTCTGGACATCCCACAGATATATAAATCTCACTTGTCTAGTTTCCAACAGACCCCTCAACCTCTGAGGATGCCTGCCATAGATGTAGGCAAAACGTCAGGAGAGAATGCTTCTGTGACATGGCCATACAGCCCAGAAAACTCACAGCAACCCAGTGATTCTGGTCATGAAAGCCTTCAACAACACATTAGTTTTTCTATTTGTGTGTAAAGTACTATCTAGCTAGTTACCCTCCCTCTGGTTGTAATAGAGAAGACGCACAGCATTTTCTTAGAAGTCCAGTCTGCCTTAACCATATTTTGCTTAGTGATTCTGTTACACTATCTCAGTACTTTTCAATTTTTTCCCTTTAAAACTGTCCTTTTCATACAGGTAACCTATGCAGGGTTATCTACTTTACTCACATTGAGTCACAGATTTAAAAAAATTAAATTGGAATTGACTTCATGACAATGTTGATGTACAGGCACTGTGTATTTATATTAATGGATATTTTCTGAGTCGAAAAGGTACTAATTATAAATTTTCAATGTAGCTGTAGGACTTTTTGGTAGCAATGAATTCCCCTCATTCTAGCTATGAAGTCATCTAAATTAAGTGTTTCTAAGATGCAATGTAAGATTCAGAGCCCTCTGGTGGTGCAGTGGATTAAACCGCTGAGCTGCTGAACTTGCTGACCAAAAGGTTGGCAAGTCAAATCCAGAGAGCAGGGTGAGTGCCTGCTGTTAGGCCCAACTTCTGCCAACCTAGCAGTTTGAAAACATGCAAATGTGAGTAGATCAATAGGTACTGTTTCTGCGGGAAGGTAATGGTGCTCCATAGAGTCATACTGGCCACATGACTTTGGAGGTGTCTACGGAGAACACCGGCAATTCAGTAAATGCATAGAGGCATGTCTTCCCAGTTTCTCCCTGGTTTGTCTAGAAGTAGCTGATAATTTAGTCTGAAGGGGTGTAATTTATACAAAACCATTGTTTTTGTTTCAGAAGTCACAAATCCGACAGATATAGTCCCTGCTGTGCAGAGGTTGAAAGGAAAAGTCCAATAACATAAGCCATCCATAAAAGTTATAAAATGTATCTACCTCTTATGTATAGTGTTTTAACTATTTTAATTAAAATCTTTTAACTCACTCTTGGGAGTTTTTTTGACACCACCATCGAATGAAATCTCTGCTCTGAAAATGTTTAACCCATACAATATTTGTAGTCATGAACTATCACTTAAGCCAAAGTCCTGAACGTGCAGAAGTTTCATGATTCACTTTATTCATTCTAAAAATATTAATTACATCTAGACTTAAAAGTTTGAGAACTGCATATTCTTTTTCTCTGGTTTAAGTAGCATAAGACTTGTACTTCACTGTGTTTTCACTCTGAATCGCAAAGCACCTGTGTTCAAGAAGGCTCCATACGAAGAGTAGGAGTAATGCAATCTCTGCAATCATTCAAACCACCACACATCGCAATGGGTTTGCCCCTTCTATCTCCCTTATGACCCCAGACACATAAAAAATACCCCAATTAATTTGAAAACAGAAGAGCAGTTGGTGGGATGGCTGATGCTGTGTCTCCACCAACCATTCTTCCCCTATAACTCATGGTATTTGTCCAAAAAAAAAAAAAAAGGATTCTTTAAAACAGTGAAGTATAGTCCAGAACTGCTGTGGAAGTTCACCTGTAGCAGTTGTCTCCACTCACAGCCAGGAAGAAAGGAAGCTGGATCTTGGCTAGACAGAGAAAACTTGATGCAACTTAAATACGAGTTTTAATATATCTAACCTTAGGCACTACAGTGTTTCGGCACTGTTTCCTAGTGTACCAGCAGCACTAGCCCTTGCCCAGAATTCCTGCATAGGAGACCTTCACAGATGTCATAAATACACAAACAGTGGTAAACATGGGAGCTTATTCCCAGGTGTATAATTTCTGTTGTGTTCCCAAACACAGATCAAGAGTTGGGACTGTTACTAAGGACCTCATCACACTAGAGAATGAATCCATTTTAAATCTGGTTTCCGCCTCCTACAGAATTCCAGGGTTTGTAGTTTAGGGAGCCTTTACCACCCTCACTAAACTACAAACCCCAGAATTCTCCAAGAGGCAGAAACCGGAATTAAAGTGGATTCATTCTCTAGTGTGATGAAATAGTAAGAAAGGCACTTGGAAGTTACAACAGAATATTCTACATGGGAGTATCAAATCCCATGTTAATTAAATAAGTTAACAGTGCGATTTCGATATAAAAAATCTAAAAAGTCTTTTGGTGGCCGTCTTAAAAGTACAAAATATACATATGTACAATTGATTCCTTTGTTCTTCAGATGTTCTATATCAGCTGCAAGGTTGTCCATTCATTGTCAGCTGATACCTGAAAAAAGAAAACACCGAGTATGAGTTAGTTTCTGATAGCATGATATCCCATAGTCTGAGTGATTGACAGTGGATTTCTTCTGTTGCCTTCAAGGGCATCTGTTTGCACCTTTCCTGTAGCCATCCATAGGCTGGATCTTCACAAAATCATATTGGCCTTGAAGCATCTCAATCTCAATGGACAGGGCAGTAAACTTCTGTGTACTCCTTGCAGGACTAGCAAATAACCTTAAGGACCATTACTCCTTCTAGCTCAGCCTTACATACCACTCACAGAAAACAGCGTTGTCCTTTTCCCCCAGGAAGAATGAAACATGAGACCTTCTAGATCAGTGGTTCTCGACCTGTGGTTCCCCAGATGTTTCGGCCTTCAACTCCCAGAAATCTTAACAACTGGTAAACTGACTGGGATTTCTGGGAGTTGTAGGTCAAAACACCTGGAGACCCACAGGTTGAGAACCACTGATTTAGGCAAAACATGAGCTAGGGTTGCTGGAAATAAAATTATCAAGATGAGATAATGTCAAATATTGTCCAACACATGCATTTTCTTCTGTTTCAGTCTCCCCAACCAAAGCATTTGGGATAACATTAAAACATCCCTGTTTCAGTTCTGTAATTTTGCTCCCCTTTAAAGTTACATCATAACCTTTGATGAAATCCTGATGATGGATGGCCCTAGTGGCACGTCGGAAGTAACCGGACTCAAAGAGGATGAGCAGGAGATGCTCAAACCATAGTTCCTGAGGACTGGGTACTTTCATACTTTACCTGATCTCTGCAATTCCAGTGCTTTGTTATTGAGGGATAAACTATACTTGGCAATGATCATTCCGGGTAAACAGAGTGTTTTGTTACATCCCTATAAAGCAGTGGTTCCCAACCTTTTTTGACTGCTTGGCTCAGTCATCCTCTCATCTTGTAGTAACTTTGTGTGAGAAAATTTCCTATACTATAGCCTTAAACATTATCTGTCGCTATTGATGCTTTTGTAGATGTTCCTAATGTAAACATACCATTGTGAGACGCCCTTAAGTAAGTCTTCCTTTGACAAGTCAATCAGCACCTTTTGGGGAAAAAAGCCAAAATGAAAAAGAGCATTTAAGAAGCAATGAATACAGCAAATGTGACCTAATAATAATTTGTGTTTAAAATATATAGGCCAGATTATCAATCAAGATTATTATCGGGCTCAAAACTGCTAAGATAATATTGATTTTATAGCTATCATTAGAATGCAGGTGTGGACCTCTTTTCTCCTGCCACACATTCTTCCCTATCTTTTAAATAATTTCCCTGTTGTAACATGAAATATATATTTGTCCAACAGCAAATAGAGTTTTGAATGAATGCCATACCGAATGAGGCACCGAAATAGTCAGGTAGATGTTTCATGCAGAGACCCTTATGTCTAAGAACACAGGAATTTCTATTGCAAAATGCAGATTAAGTATTCACATATTATTAATTTCTGGGTTGCTGTGAGTTTTCCGGGCTGTATGACCATGTTCCAGAAGCATTCTCTCCTGATGTTTTGCCCACATCAAAGATGTGGGCAAAACGTCAGAAGAGAATACTTCTGGAACATGGATGTGGGCAAAACATCAGGAAAGAATGCTTCTGGAACAAGGCCATACAGCCTGGAAAACTCACAGCAATCCAGTGAGTCTGGCCATGAAAGCCTTCAACAACACATAATTAATTTCACTTACCTCATTTCCCTCATAATTTTCAAAATGGTGTCTTACCTTCCCAAGTTCTTTTATTTCATGTGAAATGAATGGCTTTCTGTTTTTCACTGCAATGTCTAAAGCTCGTTTCTTAATTTCCTCCAAAGTGTCAAAATATTCAAATCTAAGTAGAAAAATAGAAAACGTGTGTGTAAAAAATAGATTCCAAATAAAGAAATTACAGTTTTACCACCACCCCAAAAATCATGGTGAAAAACTATTTCTGCTGCACAAGATGTTTTAGACTTCTAAATGCTGCACCAGAAAAGTGAGAATTGGGCAAATAAAGTAATGGGGAGGGGCAGGGTCATGGTTCTTGGTTTCTCCGTTGCACATTTCTGAATAAGGACACCCAGTGGTTCAATGGGTTCAACTCTTGTGCTGGCAAGACTGCGGACAGAAAGGTCGGCAGTTTGAATCCGGGAGCTGGGTGAGCTCCAGCTCCTCATGTGGGTATGTGAGAGAAGACTCCCACAGGACGGTAACACATTCAGGTGTCTCCTGGGCAGCGTCCTTGCAGACGGCCAATTTTCTCACACCAGAGGTGACTTGCAGTTTCTCAAGCCACTCCAGACACGAAAAAAATCTGAATAATATCTGTGTAGTTGGAAGATGAAACATGGCGTTTTCTTAACAGGACTGACTTTTCATCATAATGAGGATTCAGTGTTCTTTTCTTGACTGTAGTTCTCCTTCTGCTTGCCCATCTTTTATCTGGCAGTAAGTAGATGCGGACATATGGATGTGCACCTTGCCGTGAACAGGGTGTCAAATTTCTGTGGGACAGTAAGAAATACCATATTCATTATAAAAATACTTTTAAAATATTCCATATAGAGTCAGGGTTGCTAGACACCAGAATATTATGATGTATCCTCACAAAGCTCCCCCCCCCCCCCCCGGTGGCACAGCAGGTTAAACCACTGAGCTGCTGAATTTGCTGACCAAAAGGTTGGTGATTCGAATCCGAGGAGTGAAGTGAGCTCCTCCTGTTAGCCCCAATTTCTGCCAGCGTAGCTGATCGAAAACAGGCAAATGTGAGTAGATCAATAGGTACCACTCCAGAGGGAAGGTAACAGTGCTCCATGCAGTCATGTTGGCCACATGACCTTGAAGGTGTCTACAGATAACACCAGCTCTTCAGCTTAGAAATGGAGATGAGCACCAACCCCCAGAGTTGGACACAACTAGACTTAATGTCAATGGGAAACCTTTGCCTTTGTTTATCATCACAAAGGCCAGAGATGCTGGTGAAGGCTTAAAGTGGATGGTGCAAATTTACTTCTGGAATGTTTGCAAAATGGCAACTAACAAACAGTTACTGGGGACCACTGGTTCTGCCATTACAATAATTACAAGAACCATTGCCCAAATTGAGTGGATGTTACAACAACAAAGGGGTCAGTGGAGAAGATCCATGGCCAATGTTGCATGTCGCATATGAGCCACTCCATGTTGCAAAACAGAAGTTTGAAAATGCTGAAGTTTAGTGTTAGCATATCCACACAGGGCATCTTGGAAACCATTACCCAGATAGTCCCCAACAAAATTTAAGTCCTACACAACATACAATTTTTGCAGAAGATTGGATTGTTAAGTGTTACCTGCATGCATTGATGAACACAACAAGAGACTGTCTGAGGGAGGCGTAGCGTATAGTGAGGTGAATCTCTCCCAAGCGCTGCCCTGCAGGAAGCCTTCCACTGCAAGACAAAGGATTTGTTTACAAGTTCTACAGAAGGACAGGCGCTGCACAACTAAGAAACAAGCTCCAGTGCTAAGCTACATGAAGAAAGAACAAACTAACTTCAAACCATGTCCAAAAGGAGGAATTGTCTACACCAAAGATGTCTTGGATTAATCCTCTGCAATCTGGTAACCTCCAGATGTTCTGGACTTCAAATCCCATCAGTCCCAGCAATGGGAGTTCATAGCTGATAGCTAGTTCATGGAATCATTCAAATCTAGGGGAAGCACAAGAATGTGCCATCTGCCATTTCTTAACAGTATCAGCAATAGCAATAATAATAAATTGCTGCCCTTTTTTCTGAGTTCAGATCAAGTGGCTCACACTTAAGAAGCAAGACAATTAAAATATATTAAAGCTAGATATTAAAATGCCATTAATTTTTTTAAAAAAACAATTATAATACAGTTAAGATAAATAGATAAAACATTTATCTATTTGGGCCGAATAGACTACTGCAATGCGTTGCACATGGAGTTGCCTTTGAAGACTGTTCAGAAGCTTCAAGTGGTCCAACAGACTACAGCCAGATTTCTTACTGGAGCGGCATGCAGGGAGCACACAAACCCACTGTTGTGCCTGCTCCACTGGCTGCCAGTCTGCTACCCAGCACAATTCAAAGTGCTGGCTTTCGCCTATAAAGTCTTAAATGGTTCTGGCCCATTTAAGCTTACCTGTTTGAATCCATCTCCCCATATGAACCATCTTGGAGATTAAGAACCTCTGGGGAGGCCCTGCTCTCGGTCCCGCCTCCTTTGCAGGCTTGAGTGGTGGAGACGAGAGACAGGGCCTTCTCAGTGGTGGCCCCTCAGCTGTGGAATTCCTTCCCCAGTGAAATTAGATCAGTGCCCTCCTTCCTGGCCTTCAAAAAAACTACAACATAACATAATCTCCCTGGTGGTTCAGCGGGTTAAACCACTGAGCTGCTGAACTTGCTGACTGAAAGGTTGGTGGTTTGAATCGGGGGAGAAGCTAGGCCAACTTCTAGGTTGGCCCAGCTTCTGCCAACCTAGCAGTTCGAAAACATGCAAATGAGTAGATGAATAGGTATCGCTTCTACAAAAAGGTAACAGTGCTCCATGCAGTCATGCCGGCCAGATGACCTTGGAGGTTTCTACGGACAATGTAGGCTCTTCGGCTTAGAAATGGAGATGAGCACCAACCCCCAGTGTTGGACACAACTCGACATAATGTCAAGGGGAAACCTTTACCTTTGCCTTTCACATAATCTCTGTTCCATAAATTGATCTTTTGAAATGCAAACCCTATCCTGCTATACACATTTTGATATGATACACGATTACAGAATCCTGCACAGGAAATATATAGATTTTTGAAATGATGCTCATCATAAAACTACATCCTATCAGCAGTCAAAGCAATGCTTATCTTAAGAGAGTAGACCTATCAGTGGGAATAGCAACCTTTGCCTTGTGCTGCCACTTACCATGGAGAAATGAGGTATGCTGAAATTGTTCAGTTTAGACAAAAAAGGCAGCTTGAGAAACTTACTTGTTAAGGTCCAGATTGCTGCAAGTGACATCAAATGATGAAGAGCCTACGGAGTCCAGAGACGCAACACTAGGGGCCATTTGAAGTCTCTGCACTGCTGGCAAGGTAGGGGGCTTCTTTGGCAGTGTCAAGGATTTGGAGTCCAAGCCTCGAGGATCTGCTTGGTGGTTAATTCCAGAAGCTGATTCTATTACAATAGGCCCAGACAGTTTCTCATTCACATTCAGGTTAGCACTGTTCACCTGTCTGTCACCTGTGGATCCAGGCAGACCCCTGACTTTGTTCTCTTCAGGTTCTTTGGGCACTTCAACTTTTGGCACTGGGGGCTGGGCAGGGGGCAGCGGATGGGGTGGAGGCAACAGTGCATTGTCTTGGTTTCCATCTTGTTCTGTAGCAGGGATAGGCACGTTCTGTAAGCCATCTGTGCCTTCTGGATCTGGTTTCTCCACATCCAAAGCCTAAGATGGAAAGGAGGGGGCAGGGAGAGAGAGAAATATAGTCATATCTAGAGGACAGAAGGAATCCAGTAACACCTAACTTGGGGGGTGGATCAGCTTTCGTGTACTACAGTCCACTTCATCAGGGGATGGAGTGAAGGCTCACTGAGTCATAGAATCACAGAGTTGGAAGAGACTTGTGGGCCATCCAGTCCAACCCCCTGTCAAGAAGCAGGAAATTGCATTCAAAGCACCCCCGACAGATGACTATCCAGCCTCTGATTAAAAGCCTCCAAAGAAGGAGCCTCCACCACACTCTGGGGCAGAGACTACTGAACAGCTCTCACAGCCAGGAAGTTCTTCCTCATGTTCAGGTGGATTCTCCTTTCCTGTAGTTTGAGGCTTTACTCTGTTCATTTTATGAACAGAAATGAATCTACAACACCTTACTTTGGACATGTATTTTTTTCTGATCTCAGAAGTGCTACCAGATTCCTTTTTGTTTTTTATGCTAAAACAGATTAGCATATCTCTATCTTTGAACATTGGCTATGACATTCTAGTCTATCTTCTACTCCTAAAGTACACCTTTGAGACAAAACCACCAGACTTTCAGCAAAGGGATTTTTTTTGTCTCCCAATAAGCGTGCTATAGTTTTTGCTTATTAACTGTATAAGGTAAGAATGAGGATGTTATATGCTCCAACATATTACAGATGAAAACCAAAGATATATGGCCAAGCAAAAGGAATATTTACAATGCTGATGGCAGTGGTTGTGCCTCACTTCCAGATCGACTGGCTGGTCACCAAGGCAGAGTACCGTATATACTCGAGTATAAGCCTACACACAACTCGGCTTATACTTGAGTACCATATATACTCAAGTATAAGCTGAGTTGTGATAAGATCAATAGATACCATTCCGGCGGGGAAGGTAACAGTGCTCCATGCAGTCATGCCGACCACATGACCTTAGAGAGGTGTTTATGGAAAATGCCGGCTCTTCAGCCTAGAAATTGAGATGAGCACCACCACCCAGAGTTGGACACGACTAGACTTAATGTCAAGGGAAAACCTTACCTTTACTTATCAATATAAATAAATGAGCCATTATGGATGACAAGGTTTTGTAGAATTCTGAAAACATACTTATGTATGGGTGCCTTTGTGGAGAGAAAGGCAGGATATTATTACAAACAGAAATAGGTAATCAGTTTTTCTCAATTTGTAATCTGGTAAACAGTAATATTTTTAAATGAAGCTTTGTCTGTGTGTGTATTAAAATATAGACACACGCATTTAAAAAAGACCTAGAAAACTTGCACTGTCTTGCATTCATTTGTAAGGATGGATGTCAGGTCACCCAAAAAAGAGAAAACATTCTCAAATGGGAAATGTCCCAAGGATGACTTAGTGTCATGGTGTTTCATCCTAGGTATGGAAACAACTAGCTCACTTGCATAACGTAATAAAGATCAAGAGACAACAGGTCATGCTTCAGATGCATTGAAACTCCATTTGGCACCAAGAACAGAAAGCTATGCAAGTTTGGTTTCAATTCAGCTGTCCAAAACAGACTCATGCCCAGAAGAAAAGCTAACACAGAGACATCAACTGTTCAACAACTCTTGCAATTAACAGCTTTATTCCTGGGATGTAAAAAAATGAGAACTGAACAGATTAATGGGTTTCAGGAACACACTGCAAGTGTTTATGTAAGAGCAAAAAGAGTTACAACAGAGCAGGATGAAGGCAGGTGGATGAACCGTAGACTTACTCTCAGTACCACTTTCAGTTCAATAGAGCTGTCCACACCAGAATGATCCAGCTGAAAGTTTTCTGCCATTGTCATCTCTGGTTTCTTCAGTAAGTGGCTAAGAGAAAGCACCAGGGTGCCCAGGGCATTCTCACGGTCCTTATCCTTGATCTAAAGAGGAGGAAAACAATACATAAGTAAGGAGTAAATCAGTTTTAGGTTTTTTAAATCTTCAGATTATGCCTAATTATCATAGATTAGAGACAGTTTTCTTATGTAACAATGAGCACTTCAACAAGCATCTCAACCATATGAGCCGATTCTGCCAAAACAACAACAACAAAAAAAACCCAGCTATTCAAGTAACAAGTTCATTCACTGGGAAAAATAATCTGTGAGAACTATATACTAAATAGGAGAGAATGCCTCTAGATCATGGCCATACAACCCGAAAAAACCTACAACAACCCAGTGATTCCAGCAATGAAAGCCTTCAACAATACATATATACTAAATAGTGTAAGATGGACAACATCCTAAGTTTGCAAATAACTAAGTTTGCAACATCCTAAGTTTGCAAATACCAGCAAATATCATTAATACCCTTACCCCCAAAACCCATAGTTTTTCTGTCTCTCTACTCCTCCCTCCTTGTCCTACCTCCCTCTTCTCCTCCTAAAGAAAGACACGTCTGTAGTCACTTTGTAAAGACACTTCTGTAGTTACTTTACATAAGACCTGGTGTGCACAAACATACAAAACCCAAACCTGTGCTACACTCCCAATTAGAGAAACTGAAGGGACAAACTAACCTCCAGATGGAGAGACTGTGATGCAGCACTGTGGACAAAGAACGTGAACGCCTGACCCCAGACGGGATCTTTGGTGAAGTTGCAAGTCTGTTTGAGAGAAGAGTGGGGTAGAGATGAGAAAAAGAAAGAAACAGTTCACACCTTAGTTGGAGAATGCAATTACAACACTTATTAGAGAATAATCCCCACTGAGACTAAGCTTTTTTTTCCTGACAGTCGCGACTTGGGAAACTGCAAGTAACTTCTGGTGTGAGACAATTGGCCGTCTGCAAGGATGTTGCCTAGGGGACGCCCGGATGTTTTACCATCTTGTGGGAGGCTTATCTCACGTCCCCGCATAGGAAGCTGGAGCTGACAGATGGGAGTTAATTCTGCTCCCCAGATTCAAATCGCCAACCTTTCATTCAGCAGTCCTGTCAGTACAAGGGTTTAACCCATTACACCACCGGGGGCTCCTACTGAGACCAATGCATTCTGTTGAGTTGGTCACGCAAAAAAAATTGCTCTATTGCAGACTATAGCATAATAGATTTTGGAGCAGGAATTATCAATGTTTGGCTTTCCAAAATTTGGACATCAGTTCCAGGCTAGCCAGGATGGACTAGCCTTTGCAGATCAATATCTGGAAGGCCACATGATTTCCACCTGATCTAATGGTATGGCCAACTATTTTCTAGTGGAAACCACCCTATTACTTCACCCACCCACCCACCCAATATATAGGCTATGCAAGGTATAGGCACCATGATGTATTTTGCAGATAGCTAGCATCTGCAAAACACCAATAATTGGTTTTCGTTTATCTAGCCATACCCATAGCGATATAGACAAGACATTCTTCAAGACTTTGCTACTGCAAAATGGCAGAGATCTAAACAATGAAAAGTGGATGCTCCTTACCTTACTTCGGTGAGTCTTGTTGCCCACTGTAAGTAGAACAAACGAAGAGGGCTCCCTCTCCACCTTCTTTAAAATTTACAATGTTGACATAAAAGATAATATTAATACTAAGACTTTCTAGAAGAAAAGATAATGCCTTAAATAGAAATGTTAGCAATAACCCAACTTTTATTTGGGATTTTAAGAGGCACGAAGTAAGAGTTTTGTTACTTTTAATATTTTATTTCCTCCACTGACAACACTCAGCATCTGTTCCTGGGAACAATAGTCTTCATATTTGGGACCAAATTTGAATGTGATATTTTAATTTTTTTGCTAGATAAGAATACAAAGTCAGCAGCTGTTACAGTAGCTAAACTTTGGGTATTTTTCTATAACTAAATATTTCTATTGACACAGAGGCATAGTTAATTGGATATACAATTATCCCTTTCAAAATAGAATACTAGAATAAGTTCTTTAAATACTAAAAATAACCAGCAGCTATGTCAGAAACAATTAAGGAATCATCTAAGAAAATAAGCTTTGTCGATGAAAGTTTATGCTCTGAACGTTGTTCTCTCAATCTCCAAGGTGCTACAAGACCCTTTAGTATTCTGCCTTTAAAGTAATGAGTTTTAAAAATAATTATTGTTGGGATTTCTAAATATAAATTTAATTTACATGCATTAACGGTTTACAGTGTAAACAGAACACAAAACAATGAACATTTTACAAACACATAACCCTACCAGCAAGGCCTGAACAAATACTATTTCCTTTGCCATAAATTTATGAATAAACCAGTTTTTTTGTGTCAGGAAAGACTTGAGAAACTGCAAGTCGCTTCTGGTGTGGGAAAATTGGCTGTCTGCAAGGATGGTACTCAGGGGACACCTGGATGCTTTGAAGTTTTACCATCCTTGTGGGAGGCTCTTCTCATATCCCCACATGGGGAACTGGAGTTGACATAGGGAGCTCATCCGCGCTCTCCCCGGATTCGAATCTCTGACCTGTCGGTCTTCAGTCCTGCCGGGACAAGGGTTTAACCCATTGCGCCACTGGGAGTTCCAGTAAACCAGTAAACAAATGTCATATCCAAAATTTCTGACCAACAAGATTGTATTGTTTTGCCTTATCACTCTCTAAAATATATTTAATGAAAACTGACCAACATGAATTAAATTCTGATCTGTTCATTTCCCTCTGTTAATTTTATTGACAGATTCGTAGCCACTCTCCACGTGTTGTGATTTTGACATTTGACTGTTTATAGCAAAATCTGGGGCAAAAGCACAGCTTTTAATTATGTGGAAGCAGAGATAATGAATTTATTGAGACGTCATAGAGAAGTATCACAAAAAACGTATATGTATTTCCTACTTTGGCCTTGAAATTGCACTGATTGTAGCCTCATATATACAATTTCTTGTACTCTGCTAGGCTTTCTATTCTTCTATGTAGGGCATAGTTAATTATGATTATATTCAATGACAAAAATATGAAAAGCCTCCTGCTATTTTTATCAATTATGAGAGCTATTAAATAATTTCTCCAGCCTCTATATTCATGTGAGATGGCTTCCAAAAATAAGCATTTACCTTGAGGTATCTGTCTTTTCTGTACTTCTTTACTCCATATTCACCATTGGAATATTCATACTGATTTTTCTGTATTGAAAACAATATTAAAAGTATAGAGGAATGCAAATAAAAATAAAATTAGATGTCACAAAGTCTATGGAATGCTGTCCTTAAGGAGATTTATCTAAAATACTGAGGGTCACCTAAAACCTAAAATAGTGCTTCCACTTGGATTCCCCCAGTATTTAGAGACAGAATTGTCCTTGATGCCAAGAGTAACATATAGCCATTGATGGATCCTTGCCTCCACTAGGCAGGCTAGTGCTGGAGATTATATGATAGAAAAATTACAATCACCATCACATAAAGCATAAGAGAACCACTTTAATTCTTATCCAAGCATGGCTATTTTTTACTCTGGGGACAATATGTGACAGAAGCTAGTTTTACAAAAGATAGATGGTCAAGAATAGTAATCTCAAAGTACAGTGGGCCTTCAGTATTTCATAAAATCATAGAGTTGGAAGAGACCTTGTGGGCCATCCAGTCTAATCCCCTGTCAAGTAGCCGGAAAATCCGTTCAAAGCATCTCCAACAGATGGCCATCCAGCCTCCACTTAAAAGCCTCCAAAGGAGCCTCCACCACACTCCAAGGCAGAGAGTTCGACCGCTGAACAGCTCTCACAGTCAAAACGTTCATCCTAATGTTCAGGTGGAATCTCCTTTCTTGTAGTTTGAAGCTATTGCTCCACGTCCTAGTCTCCAGGTCAGCAGAAAACAAGCTTGCTCCCTCCTCCCTATGACTCCCTCTCACATATTTATACATGGCGATCATGTCTCTTCTCACTCTTCTGCAGGCTAAACATGCCCAGCTCTTTAAGCCGCTCCTCATTGGGATTGTTCTCCAGACCCTTGATCATTTTAGTCGCCCTCCTCTGGACACAATCCAACTTGTCAATATCTTCCTTCAATTGTGGTGCCCAGAAATGGACACAGTATTCCAGGTGTAGTCTAACCAAAGCAGAATAGAGGGGTAGCATTACTTCCCTGGATCTAGACCAGGGGTCCTCAAACTAAGGCCTGGGGGCCGGATGCGGCCCTCCAAGGTCATTTACCTGGCCCTCGCTCAGGGTCAACCTAAGGCTGAAATGACTTGAAAGAACACAACAACAATCCTATCTCATCAGCCAAAAGCAGGCCCATACATCCCACTGAAAAACTAATAAGTTTATATTTGTTAAAATTGTTCTCCATTTAAATTAGTGTATTGTTTTAAGTGTTTTTTGCACTACAAATAAGATATGTGCAGTGTGCATAGGAATTCATTCATGTTTTTATCAAATTATAATCCGGCCCTCCAACAATTTTGGGGACTATGACCTGGCCCTCTGTTTAAAAAGTTTGAGGACCCCTGGATCTAGACACTAGACTCCTATTTAGGCAGATCAAAATCCCATTCACTTTTTTTGCTGCAGCATCACATTGTTGGCTCATGTTTAACTTGTTGTACATGAGGACTTCAAGATCTTTTTCACATGTACTGCTCCCAAGCCAGGCGGGAATTTGGTCCCAAGAATCTCACAGATACCAAAGTAAGTGGGTTCTCAAGTCCAATTATATACAGTGGTGTAATAAAATGGCCTGCTTATATAAAATGAAAAAAAAAACCCTGCAAAGTTTGCTTATTGGATTCTGTTTTTGTTTTGCAGAGGAGGGGATAAATAATTTCAAACAATGGATGGTTGAATCTATGCATACTAAATCCTTAGATACAAAGGGTGGTTGTAAAGAGTAAAATACAATCAAGCCAGCTAATTTGCAGGCACTTGGAGATTTCGTTTTTACTCCCCCCCCCCCCCCCCAAATCCTTTTAACTTTGCACCAGCAAGTGAATCCTGGAATGCTCTACCTGAGCCTTGTATTTGGAAATCCTGAATTCCAACAGCATTTCAGAAAGTATCATGGAAATACTATCATTAATATACTTTTACCCTGCTCTTCATCATAAGGTTCTGCAGGCAGTAATTTAACAACACTACCGGATTCAACAAAATAAAGATGTATTACACACAGCAACAGTTAAAACCACTATACTATCAACTTGAAAATTACAACAGTTTAACACTGTGTACATGCATACACTGAAATAAATTTGCTCCTAAAGACTTGAATAAAGGAAACGTGCTTTGGGATAGTCCCAGAGAAAAACCAAAGCTAGTATCAGTCGGACCACCAAGGGGAGAACATATTTGTTGAACATTCTGTAAACAATATAATTTGCAGAATTTGGCGACTGCAAGTAAAGTTGCAGTTTCCAAATAAGGCATATTATGTCTGCCAAATGATTTTTGTTTGGCAGGAGAACTACTGTATTATTTACTATTACCAGATGAGGGAATCTGCGTATGCAGTAACCACACAAAGTGCTAGTGGGCTGAGAGGCAATATAGAAATATTTCAAATAAATAAATGGATACTCACAGGAAGATTGCAAGCATTGTGTAAATACACTATGAGAATTGCTGTGGCCAGGCCATTCCTGTCCTAAACAAAGTTAAATACAACATTAACATACTGTTTTCTGATATATGCCCACCATATTCATATTGTAATTCATTATTTCAAATTACAGGGTCCCTTTAGAATTTCTGCTGATCCCTGTTAGCTCAAATGTTTTAGCAGAGGACTGCTATAGCTACAAATTATGACATGAGTTTGACTGCATTATGTTGTGTCACATCTTACACACACATTGGAGCACCTTCCTAACTTCTACAGAACTGGTTTTTATTTAAATGCCTGAGCCAGCATGGTATAGTGATTTCAGCATTGGACGACACTTCTGGAGACCAGGATTGCGTTCCCTGCTCAATCACTGAAACACACTTTTGGCACGTCACACTTTCTCAGTCCAGAAAAAACTTATGCGAGATTTGCCTTAGGGTCCCATAATATGGAAACGACTTGAAGGCACACAACAAGAACAAACCCTGCTGTCGATGTGCTTTCAATGCAACCACCACAATCAACTGGTGCTATTGTGTACCAAGGGAAGGTGACAAACCGATAAAACTGAATGTTGGCATTACTTTATTGTACATATCCATTTCCTGTGAAGTGCAGAGAACTTATGCACTCAGTATGGGTTATCTCTCCATTACCCAGATTATGACTAAGTCCTAAATGGCAGTGGGGGGATATGTAAGACCACTGTTGTCAAAAATGTGGCCCTCCAGGTGTTTGGACTTCAGCTCCCTGAATTCCTGACCTCTGGACAAGCTAGCTAGGTCTTCAGGGAGTTGGAGGCCCAAACACCTGGAGGGCCACAAGTTTGACATCTCTGGTGTAGTCTGTGCTGAGTGGGAATGATCCCGTGCACCAAGCACATACCATACAACTGTTCTGATTTTATAGGCACAGTCCTCATTTATCTTTTGTAAATGCACTTTTTCAGCTGCTTTCAAAATGTCAATTTTTTCTCTCCACCTCCCACTTTATCCCTTTGTCCTCAGCTTATATCTATGGGTGCAAACTGAGTTCAAAGAGGAAAAGTAATGTGCACTCAATGAACTCAGCAGAAAGAAGAGTGGACAAAGTCTTGCCCTTCCAGTAGGCTCAAGCAAAAGCTAATGGTTACAGCCCTTGCTACCTGACGTGCTCCTCCCCATTAAAAACTTTGGCCATCTTGACCACCCTTTGATATTACTTGGCTGCAGGTGTCTCCGTTATCATCTGTGAAAATGCTGGAGCATGTTATCAAAAGATGCTGCTTAATTTTTCCCCCCACACCGTCTTTATTGCCTGACACTGATAGCAGAGTCATTATCAAGCACTGGTGTGGATGGAAACCCATCCCAGCCTGGCAGGACCTTCAGGACCTTCTTCTCCTCCTCTCCCCCATTTCAGCCTTTTTGGTGCATGTGTCTTTTGCTCCAGCTTGAGCAGTGTTACATTGGAAGAATAATATAATTTGACTGGTGCTTATTTTCTGCTCAATGCCTCTATGGTTGGCAAGCATCAAGCTGATGCCAATGAGGAGATGCTGGAGAAGACACGCCATCAAGGGGCCAAGGGAGTTGGTCAGAAGGTGGACTCATTGGGGTGAAGCAGGTTTCAAAGGCTGTCTTGCCCTGAACTTGGAGTTGCCACTGATTGAAAACATCTCAGGCAAACTGAAATCAAGTTTCTTCTAAAACATACCTCACGAAGTTTCTCTTGACTGGTGACCAAAGAAAACCATTCAAGCTTCAGATGCACATGTCCACTCGCTATCTTGCTTAAGGGGAACCACTTTGGAAGGAGAGGAAAAGCACATAAATGCAAAAAATAAAAATAAAAATAAGCTGTAAGTTGGGTGCCCAAAGAAACTGAAACAGTGACTTACTTAGTATTTAATGGGGTTGAATCTATTTGGGGCACACCTTTAAATTTTAGTGTTTAGCTTTTCTAGATAGAATAGGAATGGTAAGGACCTTGTTGCAATGAAGACATTGAGATTTAAAATACATATGGCTGATAACATCCAATAATCGATAGTGTCTGTTATTGGTGGTCCTGTTGAACTGTAGCTCTTAAAATTCCTCACTATTAGAATATTCTGCCCAGGGCTGCTGCAGTCCAGCAACATCTGGAGGACCACACAATGTCATGTAGACTGTAAATCTTTAAATAATTTACTCTAGAGTTAGAACTATTTTACCAATAATTTATACACACATTTATTTTTTATCCCTTGTAGAGAACAACAGTTTCCACATTTAGTTAGATTGTGCATGTACACTTGAATATGCATATGTTCACAAGCACATTCAATGCCCATGCATGTTGTGAATCAGGCTCTGGCCTAAGAAAGAATTATGATAATCCTCACAACCTCTGAGGATGTCTGCCATAGATGTGGGCAAAAGCTTCTGCAATGTGGCCATACAGCCCGGAAAACTCAACAGCAACCATATGACAAATTTATTTTACAGTTGCCACAAACATTTTGCAACTTTTGAAATCTTCCCATGATTTCATGCCCATGTAAACTTTATGTATAGTAGTTGGAGTCAGAAGTGAGAACTCAGGAGGTTGAAAGGGGGAAAATGATCTTTGTGGGCAATTTTTTAAATAAATGTTTAACTGTGAATTGGCAAAATGATAGCCCCTTAAAAACAATTCACAAAAAACACTTTGCCTTCAAAGAGAAACTTTAGAAAACATACCAAAAAAGTAGATTGAAGAAGCCAAAAACAAACGTTACCTCATCAACAACTTTGTCTTTCATGACATTTGTCAGGTTTATGAGCAAGCTGTAAAAAAATACAAAACAATGCACATAAATAAACCATTGTACTTGATTTTATGATATACAAGAAGCCCATAAGGATCCTGTGTTGAATTCTTCTCATTCTACATCTCTTTTCAATTAGATGTGTTATTTTTTCCAACCTCACCTCCCAGAAAAACCCCCTGTATAATGAATCAAAGGGACAACCTTGTAAAGATACTTGAAACCAAGCAGATTTGGGGACAGAAATGAACACAAGAAGAATCACACTTCTGTTTGGATATTAGTGAATTCCCGTGCTCCTTTGAGATGGGCCTCTTTTGTGAAACCAGGAGACTGATCTCATTGGGCAAGTGTTCATGGGGCACCTGCTTAAGGGGTGTAGCCTACGGGGAAGCGGCACAACTTGGTTACTTAAAAAATAAATAAATAGATAAAACAGACTACTTTGTGGGGTTTTTTTCCATCTCAGGAGCAACTTGAGAAACTGCAAGTTGCTTCTGATGTGAGAAAATTGGCCGTCTGCAAGGATGCTATCCATGGGACTCCCAGATGTTTTGATGTTTTACCATCCTTGTGGGAGGCTTCTTTCATGTCCCCGCATGGGGAGGAGCTGACAGAGGAAGCTCATCCACGCTCTCCCCGGATTCGAACCTCTGACCTGTTGGTTTTCATTCCTGCTGGCACAAGGGTTTAACCCATTGTGCCACTGGGGGCACCACTTTGTGGTGCATAACAATAACCAAATAAACCAATTCCCATTCAATTCAAAGTACACCCATTCCCAAGTATACCCATCCCCAAATACACCCATTCCCAATCAATTCAAAGTTTATAGATTTTTGTGTTTTCCTCCTGAATATATAGATAGATCCATTACAAATTGCAGCTAGAGCAGAAAGAGACAATAAGAGAGAAAGAAAAAAGGTCTACATAGGACAGAAGAAATTTATATCCATCACCTGCCCAGAAAATCATCTTTATCAGGGTCTTCATCATAGAGATCTATTTCTAGGTCCTGACCAGGCAGTTCATGAACAACAAACTGTGAAGAGAGAAAAAGTATTAGAACAAAATGGAATATTGTAGACTTGTCCTTGTACTGCCACTACAAAGGGGAAATGGAATGACATGAAATGAAAGGCTTCCTATTTTTCTGGTATTTACAAGACTGAGCTCCTGCATTGCAAAGACAGAGCAAAGAAATTCTACATGTGAAACTATGCTGCATCTCTGCTCTCTCTCATGTCCACCTTTGAGTTGGAAGCCTTGGTGCAGTATGTTATCGGTCTGCATCTGGCCGTAGTTCCCAGCCTTTGGCACTCCAGTTGTTTTGGACTTCAACTCCCAGAAATCTCAGCCATCTTACTAGCTGTTAGGAAGTGTGGGAGCCAAAGTCCAAAACACCTGGAGGACCAAAAGTTGGGGACTACTGGGCTAAAGGGATATAACCAAATGCTTCTATGATGACCCCTTTTCTCCACACTTAACTAAATGGTGTCAGAGAGGAGCTCATGTAACTAAAATATAGATTGTGAAAGAAATTTTAGTCACTGCATGTTGGCAGAGAATTTCAGTCATTGCACCAAGAAGTAACCTATGATGGTGTCACTTGGATAGCCCACCAGTTGAGCAAAGATACTTTCTTATTTGGGTTGCTGTGAGTTTTCCGGGCTGTATGGTCTTGTTCCAGAAGCCTTCTCTCCTGACATTTTGCCAACATCTATGGCAGGCATCCTCACAACCTCTGAGGATAGATGTGGGTGAAATGTCAGGAGAGAATGCTTCTGGAACACGGCCATACAGCCTGGAAAACTCACAGCAACCCAGAGATTCCAGCCACGAAAGCCTTCAACAGCACTTCCCTATTTGCTAAGCACAATTCTGTAGAAATTTGATGACAGGAAAAACTTTTGTGCTCTTTCATTCTCCAAAACTACTTTCGTGGTAATCATATTAATTAAATAAATCTCAAATGCTTTCATTTCTAAACCACATAATCATGTTAATTAATATAGACAGGAACAAACATGAGCACTTTTGATTTCCCACACAGTAGACTAACATATAATTAATTTTCTCTCTACTACTGAGCTCAGCCAAGCTAAAGCAGGAATAGGCAACCTTATATTATTTTAGTCTACAAGTCCCGTAGACTAAACCAAGAAACCAGCCTTGCATAGTCTACAGTCAGGGATTTGGGGAGCTGCAGTCCAAAGCATCGGCAGAGTTTGAAGTTGTCTATCCTTCTATTCCAATTGTATTTATTTATAAAAGGAAAATAGAAGAAGCATTCACCAAGAGGTAAGATCTACTCAGAATAAAGCTGACTGCAGTCAATGGCAATCCTATCCCCATATACTTTGAAGAGAAACCCAATTAACTCCTTAAGAATGGCTTCTGGGTAGATATGTATAAGATTGGACTGTTCATGATAAAGTAAGAACATGAAATAGTACTATCACACCTTAGCAATGTCATTGGGCTTAGTATGGATATACAGTTCTCACCTCAAACATTTCATTCCAAATGGGATTCAGGTTTCTTTGTATTGTCCTGCTTCGTAGCTGCACCACTCCAACCCGGAGGAGAGCATAAGGGTCTGACTTCCCTCGGATTGCTCCAAGGAAGTTGTCTTTCTGGACAAGATTTTCTGCTTCCAGTAGGTACACTCTTATTACTCCCTTGAAGGCAAAGGAACATAGAACAAGTGTCAGAAAAGCATTACATACGCCATTCATTAGACGTCTACACCTTCTGGAATAGATGCTAAGATTCAGACAGCACTAGAAACACCGGCAATTGCAGCCATAGTTGTGTAGTCTGCTATCTATCCCTGTCTTTAACACTATAGTACAAACACTGAATCCTGAAGGGGTATCTTTCTGGACTTTGTGTAGATATGGGAAACCATGGATAATAGTGAACCCTATTGAAATGAAGCATGTATCACCTAAGAACATGGAGCAGCGGTGGCACAAGGGTTTAACCCTTGTGCCGGCTGAACTGCTGACCTGAGGACCTGAAGGTCAGCGGTTTGAATCCGTGAGACAAGGTGAGCTCCTGTCTGTCAGCCCTAGCTTCCCATGTGGGGACATCAGAGAAGCCTCCCACAGGATGGTAACACATCCGGGCGTCCTCTGGGCAACGTCTTTGTAGACGGTGATTCTCTCACACCAGAAGCAACTTGCAGTACATTCTCAATTTGCTTTTGATATGATAAACAAAACAACCCAAGAACATCATAGAGTTATGTTGAATGACCTAATTTTTTTTTAGAGAAGGTGCATTTTGTTGGACAAATGCACCTTCTCTAGGCATGTTCAGAAATTAAGCTTCAAATACCAGTCTGGCAGGTAATTAGGCACATACTATATATGCCACCACCTCTACCACATGTCAGGTAAGGAGAACAATAAAGGTAAAGAAGGAGTTTCAGGTCTCTAGAGAAAGCCTTTAGATCTGGAAACCTTAGTCCAGGAGATCCGCTAACATGTTTTGTAAGCATTGTTCTCAGATGTAACTCACACGTGGAATAGGGAACCGCAACTGATCAACGTTAATGTTTTTCTTCAGTGGGATGGTGATTCTATTTGGCAACACCAACCGGGAAGCTATGAAATCTTGTATTAAAGAGTCTGACAATATGCTAAAAATAAGAAACAGAAAAAGAGACAAATTTGATTAAGAAATGACTCATACAACAGATGTACTTGAAGCAGATCTATCAAGGGACCATCAATAGGAATTAGAACGCGCATCATCCATCATTTGATCTTTGTGTATCGCAGAATAGTTTGGTTTTTATCTAAAGTTCTCTAGCTATTAAAACAGGAATTTTACAAAAGGGACCCCCATGCACAAATCTCCAGTTCTTTTGAGTTGCATCTATATCACCAAAAGCAAATAGTTATAAAGAGTTACTTCTCATATGTCTCTAACTCAAAATAAAACAAAAACTCGAATCACAGAGCCAAACAACTGAGTGCTCACACCACTAAATTACAGTTAAATTAATAAGCAAGCAAATAATTCCTTTCAACGGTGATTGGGAAAAAAGCATTCTGTAAAGAGGCTTATCACTTCCAAATGTTGTGGGGAGTGCTCAATCTACCATCACCAGAGTCCCTGGTGGCACAATGGATTAAACCCTTGTGCCGGTAGGACTGCTGACCAAAAGGTCAGTGGTCCAAATCCAGGGAGTGGGGTGAGCTCCTGTCTGTCAGCTCCAGCTTCCCATGTGGGGACATGAGAGAAGCTTTCCACAGGATGTTA
The DNA here is from genome assembly GCF_037176765.1 of Anolis sagrei. NCBI lineage: Eukaryota > Metazoa > Chordata > Lepidosauria > Squamata > Anolidae > Anolis > Anolis sagrei. The sequence continues at coordinate 218,620,158 of NC_090021.1, read as the reverse complement.
AAACATCTGAGCACCCCCTGGGCAACATATAAAGGCAATATTGCTGCTCTTTATGTGATGAACACTGAGAAGGTGTTAGGAAAATCCCAGTATGATCAGTGGGGATTCAGAGACTTTAGTCCAAAAGTAAGTTTTCCAAGCTCTGGGAATAAGTATGCTATATCTACTTGGTTTGCAACAGATGGCATCCCAAGACTATTTTAACTATCCTCCATACAACCAGTGCAAGAGATGCTACTGCCTGAGGTGGAAAAACAAACACTTCCATAGTACGTAGTACTCAAGATCAACCAATTTATTTTGGCAACTGGGTTTAGGTAATCCCACAGATGTCTCTCTCCCCCTCCCTGTCAATATAAATTTGACACTGACATTAACTATTGCTTTAATCTATCGACAAGCTCCTCAGCGTGGAAAATGAAACAACAGCACCTCCCCATGACTGAGTCAAGCACAGCCGGATGATGCAGATGAAAAGAGGGAAGCCTTGCCTCTGTTTATGTACTGTCTGTCTCTGCCAATTGTATAATGGCATTGAAAGTTTGCCATATATGTACCTGTACTCTGCTTTGAGTCCCCTTGAGGAGATAGAGTGGAATATTATATATATATTCTGCTCTATCCCAGCAAGGGGACTCAGAGCAGACTACAGGTACATATATGGCAAACATTCAATGCTGTTATACAATTGACAGAGACAGACAGTACATAAACAGAGGCGAGGCTTATATATGAGAAGACCGACAGGTCGGAAGTTTGAGTCCAGGGAAGAGTGCAGATGAGCTCCCTCTGTCAGCTCCAGCTCCCCATGCGGGGACATGAGACAAACCTCCCACAAGGATGGTAAAATATCAAAACATCCGGGCGTCCCCTGGGCAACGTCCTTGCAGACGGCCAGTTCTCTCACACCAGAAGCAACTTGCAGTTCCTCAAGTCGCTCCTGACACCAAAAAAAGAGAAATAGGAAACAGCCTTTTGCTTTTTCAGGGTCCACAAGGTCATCAGCCTCAGATAATTGCTTTATTCCACTTAAAGTTAGGCCTGGCCTGGGGCCTCCATGTAGAATCTGACACAGGGACCTATTTGAACACCACCTTGACTTTTAACATATCCCCTCTGCTTTGATATCATGTTATTTTCCTTTGAAATAACTGGAATTTAATGGGTTCTCACCTAATGCCTGGAGCATCTAATAGGTTGGTGAGTCCTGCCCAGTTGATTTCCAAGTGCTGTGTCAAGAATTGGAAGGAAGATAAAAGAAACATGTATCAAGCTCTGTAAGTGAAGCAACTGTTTTACATTTGGAATGGATAAAAGTAGGATTCCTACATTTCATAATACTGGGTCTGTGCTGCTCTGACTAGCAGAAGTTTTCAAGAGCTTTTGATTGGAGGGCTCATTTGGTAGGGACAAGGGAAAGAGCTTTCTCAGTGACTGCTCCTAGGCTTTGGAAGTCCCATGAAAATGAACAAAATCTGGATACCAGTATTTAAAAAAACACCAGAATCAAGACAGTAACTAAAGAGCAACAAAGGATTCCCCCAGGCAGGAAGCAGCCAAGACTTGGAGCTACAAGGCTATGGCCATATTCCAGAAGCATTCTCTCCTGACATTTCACAACCTACCAGGCTTTGAAGCTGCAAGGCCATCAAATGCTAATCAAGGCAGTCAATTGCAACATTCACACTTGCCTCAAACAGACAAGAGTTCTTTCTCCCACCCTGGTCTTTCCATAGATATATAAACCCCACTTGCCTAGTTCCCAACAGACCTCACAACCTCTGAGGATGCCTGCCATAGATGTGGGTGAAACATCAGGAGAGAAGCTGTTGGAACATGTCCATACAGTCTGGAAAACTCACATCAACCCAGTGATTCCAGACATGAAAGCCTTCGACAACACATACTCCCAATAATTGTTTTCCCATTTGTCTCTACTGTGTGTGGCACTTTGTGTGAGGTTGCCACAGTCATTCCAGGTGAGCTCCAATTACTCACAATATTGATGCCTTGGGAAATCTTATGGTCATTCCTAACTCGTGGACATTAAAGGCATAGTGTGTGCTTTTATCACTTCCACGAGCATAGAATTAACGCACAGCACAGAAGCCTAAAGGCAGCAATTTGCCTGGACAAGTACATCAGAAGGAGATGAATTAGCAAGGCCTGACCACACTTCCTTTGCTAGAGGCTTACCATAATGTCTGGGATTCTTCCTACACATGTGCTATGGAAAGGCAAGGCATACATATGGAGCAGTGGTTCTCAAACTGTGGGTCCCCAGGTGTTTTGGCCTACAACTCCCAGGACTCTCAGCCAGTTTACCAGCTGTTAGGATTTCTGGGAGTTGATGGCCAAAACATCTGGGGACCCACAGGTTGAGAACCACTGGTATAGAGCATGTCTCAGTTTTTTTAAAGCTATCAGTATCAAATATGTACATTTAAGCACAAATTGGGGTGGATGGTGTCAGGGACTCCAACCACATGCCCCTCGTGGGTTGGCAACACCTTTTTACCATTGGTTTTCGAGATAGAGTGCCAACTAGTGCACCACTTTTTGGTTAGTGGTGCACTAGTTGGTACTCTATCCAGAGAGCTAAATCTCGTTCTGGTAAAACAATTTACAGCATTCATAATTCCATTAAGAAAGAAACTAGTTAAATATAGTGCTCAATATGTAAATTAAAAAATGAACAAGATATCAAGTACACAATAAAAACTCAGAACTGACTTACAGGTTTATGTATGAAAAATAAAGTTACAGCTCCTACAAAAGGTATATCTGTCAACAAGGGCTCGAGGATCACTCGCAGAGTTCCATACAGCTGCCAGAAACCAAAGAAAGAAAAAGTAGGTATTATTTGGTCCCTCGTTAGGTATTGGAAAAAGAAGTGTACTGTATGCCAGCAATTGTTCCATATGGATAATTTGTACTGAACCCACCTGGACGCCCTTCACTCCTACTTTAAACTTAGACAGTTCCATGTGAACTTCACAGTCTCCAATATAACTGAAAAAGAAATCAAATTAGCATAACACTAACATTCAAGAAGCAAACACATACATCAGGGACAAAATGCCTGGCTTTCGCTTATCTTGGAAGACGGTTACAGCAGTATCAAATATAAAACTCAATTGCATTCAGCACACCAAAATGCCTGGGAGTTACCCTGGATCATGCTCTGACTTTCAAGAAGCACTGCCTGAATATCAAGCAAAAACTGGGTGCTAGAAATAATATCATATGAAAGCTGACAATTTGGGGGTCACAACCAGACATAGTGAAGACATCTGCCCTTGCACTTTGCTACTCTGCTGTTGAGTACACATGCCCAGTGTGGAACACATCTCACCAAATTAAAACACTGTATGTGGCTCTTAATGAGATATGCTGCATTATCACTGGATGTCTACACCCCAGGTCACTGGAGAAATTATTCTGTTTAGCTGGTATTGAACCACCTGATATCTGTTGGAAAGAAACAGCCAGCAATGAAAGGACCAAGGCTGTGACATCTCTGGCCCATCCTCTGTTCAGATATCAGCCAGCCTTAAATCAAGAAACAGCTTGCTAAGATTTACAGGGCTACTCGCAGGAACACCTCAGCAAGTAAGAGTCCAAAAGTGGCAGGCTAAAACTCAAAACCTCAATTCATGGCTGATACCAAATGAGAGACTCCCTCCTGGGCACACAGAAGACTGGGCAACTTGGAAGGTGATGAACAGACTGTGCTCTGGCACCACAAGAAACAAAGCCAATAGTCAGAAATGGGGCGACAAAGTGGTGTCCATGACATGCAAGTGTGGAGAAGAGCAAACCACAGACCAGTCACTACAATGCAGTCTGAGCCCTGCCACATGCACAATGGAGAACATTCTTATAGCAACACCAGTGGCACTCCAAGTGGCCAGCTTCTGGTCAAAGGACATTTAGTATAATGCCAAGTTTTTAACTTTGTTTGTGGTTTTAAATACATTATAACTGTATCCTCAATTTGCTTCTGACATGATAAATAAATAAACTGCATTCAAGAGTGTTGTGGGCAAGGATCAGAGTGTGAATACATTTATCACCAAGTGAGACTTATTGGACTCAAAGAGGTTTATGAGGGAGAAGAGCATTTGTGACAAATACCTCCATTGCACTTTTCGTGTTTCCTGCCCAGTAACAGAAAAGACGTGAAATAGATCTGACAGTTTAGTTCTCTGTCTATTCAGAAGGAAGTCCCATTGAGTTCATACATGCACGGCATACTAACAAGTCACTACTTGAAAGAAACCTGGATAGGACGTTCATATCACACAACCTCCAGATTATGTTCTAAACTTGTATTTCCTGTATGATCTCTATCTTTCCCCATGACTTCAAAAGATCCAGCATGGATGTCATATCCTGCTCCATATGGCAAACTGGTTCTTTGAGGAAAGATGATGACAACATACATATTCAGCTTCTACAATGCTTTTCCTGTGAAGTGCAAGAAGCCCAATACAAGAGTGTGCTGTGAAGTCATGAAAGGTAAAAAGAGTTGCAGATTTCTGCCAAATACACTGGCCAATTTGACATATTTAGCAGAATATTTCAACATCCAGTGTGTCTCCTAGTCAAAGACTAACTCTTTACAATTTGGAGATGTTGTGTTGTGTGACATCATATGACATAAACTAGAGTTTTAAATAAATCTATCCAAATGGAAGCCAATTACACAGAAAGAGCACTAAGAAACTTGGTACACAATGATCTCAGATATGACTTGATATATATTTGTTTTATCGCATTTTAAAATGAAGCTTTAGCATAGGAAAGTAGGAAATGACATTTGAGGAGTGACCTGTTTGGGAACAAACTACCATGTTTTCCTCCCACTATACTTTAAGCAGAGCCATGATATTGTCCTCACATGTGTAGCACTTTTCCGCTACTAATACAACATGCCCTTTCACAGCTATTGTGGGAATTAAAAATGTTTTGTAGCTTAGATTGACTTATTTCAGTTATGGACATGGCTGCATTACAAACTGGGAATGGTAACAAGAGCAGAAACAAAATCTGAACCAGAAAGACCAACATGAAAGTGGGGAGGAATAAAAAGTTTGATTTAAGTATTGGGTTGCTGTGATTTTTCTGGGCTCTATGGCCATGTTCCAGAAGCATTCTCCCCTGATGTTTCGGCCACATCTATGGCAGGCATCCTCAGAGGTCATGAGGTCTGTTGGACACTAGGAAAATGGTGTTTATATAGCTGTGCAATGTCCAGGGTGGAAGAAAGAACTTGTCTGCTTGAGGCAAGTATGAATGTTGCAATTGGCCAGCTTGATTAGCATTGAATAGCCTTGCAGCTTCACAGCCTGGCTGCTTCCTGCATGGGGGAATCTTTTGTTGGGAGGTGTTAGCTGGCTCAGATTGATTTCTGTCAGAAATTCCCCTATTTTTGAGTGTTGCTCTTTATTTACTGTCCAGATTTTAGAGTTTTTAAAATACTGGTTGCCAGATTTGGTTCACTTTCATAGTTTCCTCCTTTCTGTTGAAATTGTCCCCATGCTTGTGGATTTAAATGGCTTCTCTGTGTAGTCTGACATAGTGGTTGTTAAGAGTGGTCCAGCATTTCTATATTTAAATATTGTTTGATAGCAATCTTCCCTAAGGAAAAAAAGAGTTCATGTGTTCTTGCTGGTCATGACAGCATCACCATGACCTTATGCCTGATCATAGACTTAATTTGACCCCTATTTCTTCTATATTTCCTGTGCCATGGCACAAGGCACGTGCTGAGATTAAATTCATCATGGTTCACTCATATAGTCTGACAAGTCCATGTATGAGTCATTTCAGAAGCATTTAAATGGCTCACAAGTATTTTGATTTCCAACTGAATTTTTTTTGACTTTTTTTTAAAGATTTTATTTAAATACAATAACAACTTACAAAATAGACAAAACCCAAAACAGTGAACATTTTACAAACACATAACCCCACCACCAAGGCCTGAACAAGTATAATTTCCTTCACCATGTATTTATAAATCAGCCATTAATCAAATGTCATCTCCAAAATTCCTGACCAACCAAATTCTGTTGTTTTCCATTTTCGCTCTCTAAGACATATTTAATAAAGACCGACCAGTATGTCTCAAAATCTGACCTGTTAATTTCCCCCCTGAATACCCTCATTTCCATTGTTAGTTTATCATTTAAAGCTACATTCCAAACTTCCCCATACCATGCATCCAGTGTTAGATTGGTTATTATTTTCCAGTTCTTTGCTATTATAATTCTTCCCACTGTGAGCAAAATAGTCACCAATTCTTTCTTAGTTATTTCTACATTCAGCTTCGTGGTGTCCATTAATAATGCTAACCTAGCATCCGGCATAATGTTTGATCCTATAATGTTGTTTATTTCGGTAAATATATCCTTCCAAAAATTCTTCACTTGGGGGCATTCCCACCATAGATGAAAATATGTCCCTTTGTGTTTGCCACATCTCCAGCAGAGGTTACTTTGCTTGCTATCCATCTGATGTTGTTTGACTGGCGTAGTATACCATCTCCATATCACTTTGTATACATTTTCTTTTAATCTTATTGATAGGTTCTTAGCCACTCTCCACTTCAGGACCCTTTTCCAATCAAAATCTATCAGAGGCCCTAGGTCTCCCTCCCATACGTTTTCTAACAGTTTCAGCCCTATTTCTTCACCAATTAAACCATTATATATTTTCCCAATTAATCCTTTCCCCATTATTTCTTGGTTTTTGAGCTTACTTAACCATTCCTCAAATTTATTCAGTGCTCTACATCTGGGATTTTTGCTTAACCAATCCTTTCTCCAATTATACAGCTGTTGTCTCTCAAACCAATTCAGGGCACCTTGTTCTTCTAACTTACTAAACTTGCCCTTCGAGTTTTGTGTCCACTCCTTCCAGGAGAGAGCAGTTTCCCCCTCCACTAATTTTTTATGTTTAAGTTTAATTCTCAGGTCTTCTGGAAAATTTTCCAGTAAAACTATTGGAGTTAGGGGCGAAACTCCTGGGAATATCTTATTTTTTAATTTAACCCATGTCTCCATGACATCTTTAGCCAGGTTATTTTTACACCCCTTAATTTCCTTGCCTATTTTTGACCTAAAAAACATTTCCTCATAATCTCTGTGCCAGCATTTTCCTTCCACTTCCCGCCAAATTAATTTAGGTTCTGAAAGCAGCCTAAACACTCCTTTTATTATATGTGTCTGATGGTAGGTTTTTAGGTCTGGTATTCCTAATCCCCCTAATTTCTGAGAAATATACCATAGGCCTTTCGGTAGCCTAGATCTTCTAGATCCATTACAAAATTCATTTACTATTTTCTGCCATTTTTTAAGATCAACCTCTGGCAGTTTAATAGGTAACATATTACATAGGAAGTTAAATTTGGATAATATTTTCATTTTAAAGATTGCGATTCTACCAAACCATGAGAGATTAAGTTTTTTGTATTCTAGTAGTCTTTCTTGAATTTCCATAAATAATCTGTCAAAATTTAATATTTTTAATTCTGAATAATTGACTGGTATTGTAACTCCCAAATACTTAATTTTGTTTCTAATCTTAACCTTAAATTGATCAATTATTTTCTCTTTGTCTTTTCTCTCCAGGTTTATTGCCATTACCTCCGTTTTCTTCCAATTAATTATTAGGCCTGTTATTTTGCCAAACTGTTTTAAATGTAGGTTTATCCGGTCTAGTGCCCTATCTGGATTTCTAACTGTCAAGAGCGTATCATCTGCAAATAAACTAATTTTGATTTTGTTGTCCACTCCCATTCCCTTTATTTCTTTATCCTTCCTGATTGCCGAGGCCAATAATTCCATAACTAATATAAATAGTACCGGAGAAAGAGGGCAACCCTGCTTTACTCCTTGCATGATACTAAAGGATTCAGTACTCGAGTCATTAATTATAACTTTTGCCCTATTTTCTGAATATATTTGTTCTATTATATGTTGGAACCCCTCTCCAAAACCATATTTTTTAATTAATGATTTCAGCACTGTCCAACCCACCGAGTCAAAGGCTTTATATATATCTAATGCAATAATGCCTACTTGAGCTTTCTCGTTTTTTGCGTTCTCTATAATGTTTATCAGTCTGCGGACCAAGTCAGACATTTGCCTGCCCTTAACAAATCCACATTGGTCTGGGCTAATATAATCCTCTACGAAGTTTTTTAATCTATTTGCCAAAATTGCCGTAAAAATTTTTGCGTCTTGGTTAATTAGAGAAATAGGACGATAAGAGTCTAATAATAATTTATCTTTGCCCGGTTTAGGTATTAGTATTATCCTAGTATGTTTCCATGAATTTGGTATGGGTTTTCCCCTTAATATTTCATTGAATAGTATCTGTAATTTGGGAACTAGGAATTCTGTATAAGTTTTATAAATTTCAGCTGGAATACCATCTTCACCCGGTGATTTACCCTTCCTTAATTTATGTATGATGTCTTTAATTTCCTCTTGAGATATAGATTTCTCCATTTCCTTACTGTGTGTCTCACTTAATTTCTTACCTAAATTTTGTTCCAGATATTTATCCAGCTGAGCTATATCCACTTCTTTATTTCTGTACATATTAGAGTAGAAATCCTGTATCACTTTAATTTTATCTACCATTCTGGCACATATAATGCCATTACTATCCTTGATACATCCAATCTCCCTTCTTACTTTTTTAGTCTGTGCTAATTTTGCCAGCAGTTTTGAGCTTTTATTATTATATTCAAAAAAGTATCTATTTGTGTACATCATATCTTTTTTAACTTTTTCTATATCTTTAACCTCCAACTCTTTCTTTAATCTTGTAATGTTATTTATAATCTTTAGATCCTTTGTTAACAGGTACATTGATTCCAGTTTTTTTATTTCTCCTATCAGTTGGTTCTCTCTTTCCCTTTCCTGTTTCTTCCGTATAGCCGCATATTTACTAAACAGTCCTCTCAAGACTGCTTTCATTGCATCCCAAAGCACCTCATATGAAGGGGGTTCCCTTGCATTCAACTCCCAAATTTCTGCCCATTCTCTTAAAATATTTTCCCTTATAGATTTGTTGTTAATAATATTTATATCCATCCACATTCTTTTTAGAGGCTCATAGTCAATTTGGTAATCTAATATCATATTCACATCTCGATGGTCACTTATAGAATTTAAATTTACATAGACATCTTTAACATATTTTGCTAGGGGTGGTGTTATGAAAATATAATCAATTCTAGTAAACACCTTGTGCACTGCTGAATAATATGTGTATATCTTTTCATTCCCTCTCATTAATCTCAGTACATCCTTTAAGTTATAATTATTAATCAACTGAACAAAAGCACGCCTCGCTTGTAAATCCCCTCTATTTTGTGATGATGAATCCAGTTCCTGATTAAATGTTGCATTAAAATCCCCTGCCACTATCATATTGTCTGTTTGTACTTTTCTCATCCTTTCGTCAACCCCTCTAAAAAAATCCCTTTGACCACTATTTGGGGCATAGATATTCACCAGTACATAATCCTCATTATTTACTGTACCCTTAATAATCAAGATTCGCCCTTCATCATCTTTATCAATTGAATCAATCTTAAATCCCACATTTTGTGAAATCAACACTGCAACCCCCCTGGCCCTAGCACTTCCAGATCCCTTTATATAATGCTCTACCCAATTCAAATGAATATCACTATGGCTCCCTCCCCGGTGGATCTCCTGCAGAAAAATAAAGTCTGGTCTTGACCTTTTTAAATACGCTCTCAATCTCTGAGATTTAAGTTTTGATGAGATACCCCTAACATTAAGGGTAATACATTTATAACTATGCATTATCAACAAAAGTAATAAACATAATAAATGAATTCCTCATTACAGGCCTTACATACACCCCATTTGACACACAAAAAAACATAACAGAATGCCCCACTTGCCCTACTTCCCCTATACCCCCACATACATATGCATTTCCCGATTCTGCTTTGACTGTATCTACAGCTAGCTTGGACACTGACATGTGTCTGACAATCGGGAGGAGAAACCACAATAGATGGCCCGCACTTAATTATATCCTAACCCTTCTACCCTTATATATATGATACCGAGTAATATTTATTACAAAATACATTCCTTTGACCCCTTATACACTTATCATAATTACAACCATTCTCATTTTAACTTCCTTCATTTTTATTTTATGCTATATTTTGTTTTAAATCAACTTAATATTTTTCTCTAACTTTTCTTTGACTGAAGTTATCAGTGTTTATATAACCTTGGCAGCCAGGCATGCTGCCAAACTTCTCTCCACAATCTTGTGCACCTGGAGTTTACATCAACTAGACCAAACCTCCCTTTCCCCACTCAGAAGCAAGCAAAAGGAAAAAAAACCCCCAAAAACAAACACTCCAGACTTTTAACTGTGAGTCCTTTTGTTAATGTCTCTTAATCCTCGGAGTTTTGATGATTTTCTTCCTTATCTTCTTTGGCTGCTAATTGTTCCAGTCCTAATTTTCGCAGTAACATTTTTCCTTGATCTATTGACTTGGCAGTTAGAAGTTTCCCATCTTTGTAAATCTTTATAACGGCTGGAAAGCCCCAGGAAAATCTGATGTCTGCAGCTATCAAACTTCGGGTAATAGGGCGCAAATCTGTCCTTTGTTTGATCGTCTCCTTTGCCAAATCTGGAAATACCAAAATTTTTCTCCCTTCATATTGCAAATCTTTGATGTGTCTGAATTGTTTTAGGACCAAGTCTCTTTGGGATTCCTTCACAAAAGCAACCAAAACATCCTGGGAGTTGTATTTTTGTGAACTGTAAACTCTGTGGGCTCTTTCAATTTGGGATGGCTGCAGTTTGATGCCATAAGTTCTTCCCCAGGCAATCAGTTTGTTTAGTAAATCAGTATTAGACAGGTCATTGGGCAGACCCTTAATTCTGATATTCTTTCTTCTTGATCTGTTTTGAAGATTTAATAATTCAGCTTTCAAGTCTGCCATGTCCTGATGAACAGCATGTAAGTCTTTCTCGGTTTCCTTGCTTCTGGTTTCTGTCACTGTCATGCGCTGGTCCATTTCTGACATTTTTGTTTGTATTTGAGCCACCTCCGCCACTAAAACATTTACTGATGTTTCGACCCGAGTTTGCGATGCCTGCATGGACTCAAACACCAACAACAGCTGGTCGATTTTTGTTTCTATTGATTTACTGGGCGAATTGCTGGGCGATGTAGGTGCAGTCTTATCTTTAGGCTTTGTTGCCATCGTGATTATATTCTCTTATATACACTGAAATACCAGTGTTATTGTTTTCAATTCTTCTTAACTGCAACTTGAACTTCTTTAGAGCTATCAACGGCTCCTGAGCTCTCTGTTGCAGAAGTTAGATAGCAAACTGCCTGCCACAGCTGCCCTCCTTTAAAGCCAGTTAGCTGTTTAATTATAAAGTTCCTTCATAAAATGTTGTGAGATAGAAAATTCTTCTTACAGAGCTGCATATAGTCCGTTATTAGCAAGGAGTCTTCGTAATTCTGATAAAGATATCTATATTACTCACATTCCTTGTGCGGAGCTACCGCCAGATGCGACTTATCTGACGGCCGGCATGCTGCAACTCCCCGATTTCCAACTGAATTGAAAGAATGGCAAGGCATACCATTTAGAATTGCCAACTTTCCGATCAGCAAGTTCTGCAACTGAGCAGTTTACTTATACTATAATGTTATCGTTTTAACTATATTTTATGTTGTTGGGAGCATTGAATTATGACGATTGTAAACCGCCTGGAGTCGCCTTCGGGCTGAGAAAGGCAGTATATAAATATGGTAAATAAATAAATACTTAACGTCACCGCGACCCCATAATTATATCAGCCAAAATGTCAGCTTTCAAGCTGAAAAAGTGACAACTTAAACAATTCAACAGAACACAAAAACCCAAAAGGTTTTTTCTACAAATACCCATAATTTAGCTATCTTTCCCCAGATGTAAATCAGTTTGACTTTGTCATCTGGATTCAGCCACAGTGAAAGTATCTACACTGCAGGCTCCCAAGGACTCCCACTTTTTCTTTGAGCTCAGGCTTCAGCACTGATTCCCAATGCACAAGGCAAGGCACATTCCCCCGAGGTGCCTAACTGGAGGAGCTGGTTTTTCTCTCCACCTGCATCCTCTCTCATCTCCTGGGACTGTTCCTCATTATTTCAGCAGGTGACCTCTCTCACAACAGCACCCTCTGAGTCAGAAGGAGGACTGTGGATACCAGCCAAGCAAGACTAAGCCAAGTCGTAATGGAAACCTACCTGCATACTAATAAATTAGTGAGAGGACACCAACAACTCTTTTCCCCAAACAGCTTAACAAGCTGAATAGCTAACCTATACTAATCTATTATTTTCCTCTAGTCTGATCTATCAGCCTGCTGAAGCACTTCAGCAATGAATCTCCTGAAGACGTTTTCTACAATACTTTATCAGGAATGGTTTCACTGGAATTGCTAATTTTATTTATGTTGATAATGCCATAAATATCAGTACCACAGGAAATTTACAGTATGAAAACTACAGTAGATGATACAAAGACAAGTGTGTGCATTGGAATGGGGAGGTCACTGTAATTATTACATTAGTCTACTTTGCTCTGGGATATTTCCGGGTGAGTGGATTCTCAGTATCCCTCAGTGATGCTCTTTCAGTGTAATACTCAAAAGAACCATGATCGGGTGGATACATCACTATGGTTGGTCCACACCACTAAATGTTGCAAGCCACTTTGGGTCCCAATGGAGGAGGAAGAGGGTGGAGTATAAGTACAATGAAATAAAAGCAGAAATGTGCAAACACACTTAAATTGGAGATTATAGAGCAGTTCTCAACCTAAAATCCATCAGATGTGTTGTACTACAACTCCCATTATGCCACAGTGATCCTGAGAGCTGTAGTGCAATATATGTGGAAAGCACCAAGGCATTGGGGAGAATAACTTTCTTTTTGTTGCTGTTGTGTACCTTCCAGTTATTTCTGAGTAATGGCAACCCTAAGAAAACCCATCACCGTTTTTTGACAATGTTCATTCAGAGGGGGCAGACCATTGTCTTCCTATGAGTTTGGGAGTGTGTGACTTGCCCAAGATCACCAGACAAACTATTCTCACAAAGTTGCTGTGAGTTTTCAGAAGCATTCTCACGTGACATTTTGCCCACATCTAAAACAGGCATCCTCAAAGGTTGTGAGATATATTGGAAACTAGACAAGGGAGATTTATAATGTTGAAAGTCCATGGTGGGAGAAAGAACTCTTGTCTGTTGGAGCTAAGTGTGAATGCAAGTGTGAAGTGTGAATATTCTCACAAGTCTTTGTAACAAACAAACATTCCCTCCTTTTCAGAAAGCATTTCCCCAGAAAGCATTTCAGCCTGAATCAGCTCACAGACATTACACCATGTAACATGATTTTTGTTCCTGGGTTATAAATGTCATTTCCTAATAGGTTTGATCATAAAAAGTGGGAAAAAAAGGTTTATTAAACTGCAAAAACTTTGTTACAGTCTGCACCCTGACAGGTTAAAAATGGCATATTTTCATTAAGGAAAATTACAACTGACGTGCCTAGACAGAAGGAAATAATAGTACTAGATAGTGTTTTAGAAGAATTTCCAGGTCTACTGCATAGTGGACATAGCTAACCAGACAGTTGCCAACAATAAGCGAATAGGTAAGAAGGCATTCCTGTATTACCATATCTGCAAATCCAGCATCACTTGTCTTCTATCCACTTCTTTGGTATAAGCCTTCACTCCTTTGATTTTAGGGCACTGAAAGTAGAAAAGACACATAGCAATGTTATTGGCTTTTGTGATGACCAGTAAACAGAATTTTCCATATGCCTGAGGAGAAAACAAGAATGTTCCAATGACTATTTAAAAAATAAGGTGAGTGAGGAAAATGTGTGATTTGTATGAGATATATGTTTTCTTATATTTTTGTCTTCTTTTGCTACGGAAAGTCATTTTAAATACAACTACTTGAGAGAAATAAAATGTTTACAATAAGTAGACAGAGAGAGAGATACCCACAAAAGTTACTCCTTACAGGAGACATGTTTCAAATGCAGAGCATTATATCCTTCAATATTTCACAGATGAAAACTGGCACATATATAGCTAAGCAACATATAGCTAAGCAACTTCTGTTGTCAAGAACATAAAAGTTATCAATGAGAAGAAGAAAAAACACACAAGCTAGGAGAGGCTGCAGAAGTTTGTTTTCGCTTGGATTTCCTTAGGTGAACTTGGTGAGTCAATTCAGTGTAAACTACTTTTAACACTTTGAATTCACTTTGTAGCCAATGAAGTAAGCTGAGAAAAACAAGTGAGAAAGTGGGATGTGAATACTAAATCTGGGAAATTTTAAAAGTAGCAGAAAAAAGTGGAAGGATAGAGGATTAACCTGAAGTGTCTCCCCCAAAATCAGGACAGATTGAGAGCATAAAAATCCTTATTTATCTTTAGCACCCCTTCCACCCAGAAGTCATACATCAAATCATGAGCCTGCTTTAATGTCCAGTTCTCTAACACCAATATCAACATCCTACCTTGTTTCCAAAGTGGATCTTGGTGAACGTACATGTTCTCAGGTGCATATGCTTTGCTCTGATTTTTGGTTCGAGGACTTCCTTGAATGTTTTTTCCATAATTGCCCCAAAGTATGGCCAAGACTGTTCAACAATCTAAACAGAGCACATAATGAACATAGAAAACTGCCAGAAGCTTAACACCACACACAAGCACAGTTTATTTATTTATTTTGCAGTTTTTGTATACTGCCCTTCTCAGCCCCGAAGGGGACTCAGGGCAGTTCACAGGGTTGGCAACAATTCAATGCCATCGATAAAAAAACGGTATAATACATCAAAATTGACCCTCCCCTGATAAAACATTAAACATTATTAAACACGCCACATAAAATAACATCACATATCACACAAATACATAGCTGTTGTCCATAGACAGTCCTGGGTCATTGCACTTAAAACTTTTGCTTTAACTTTAAATATTCATATGATGGGCCGAACACTTGGATCCACAGCCAGGTCTTTAGCTGTCTCCCAAAGGTCAGGAAGGAGGGGGCCAACCTGATCTTACTTGGGAGGGAGGTCCACAGCTGTGGGGCCACCACTGAGTTGCAGTTCAGAATACTATATTTTAATTTCTATAATTATTATTAACTTGAGGTAGTAGCCAATGCATGCATTCCTATAGACAACTCTGTAAACATACCAAGGACAGGAAATTATCTACACATTATCTGAAATGAAAATGTATCATCACTTAATTCAAAGAGTTAGTCATCTCCAGATGCAGCCCAATCTCTTAGATCTCAGTATTACTACTCATGGAGTATTTAAAACAATAACTCATCTCCTCTGGTTGCATATTTTAAATCCCAGGCACAGCATGTTTTGCTTTCTATGTTCTGTGTTTTTAAAAATAATATTTGAACCTAAGATCATCCACTGAAGGTGACTGATTCAAGAAATATAGGGTATCATATAAAGCTGTGACATTTGCTATCGCAGGATGTCACGATGGCCACCACTTTGGATGGTTTTCAAAGGATAAACTGCTTATTCTACGAATTCCTGTTGTTGTCACTAAGGACAGCAGTGCCTTTAGGTAATCTTTTACTCTCTGCAGTCAACACTCCTAAGGTATTGGTTCTAAACCTTCCTAATTCTGCGAACCCTTAATACAGTTCCTCATGTTGTGGTGACCCTCAACCATAAAATTGTTTTTGTTGCTACTTCACAACTGTAATTTTGCTACTGTTATGAAACATAATGTAAATATCTGATATGCAGGATGGGTTTTGATTCACTGGACCAAGTTTGGCACAAATACCCGATACGCCCAAATATGAATATTGGTGGGCTTGGGGGGGGGGGGTTGATTTTGTCATTTGGGAGTTGTAGTTGCAGGGAGTTATAGTTCACCTACACTCAAAGAGCATTCCGAACTCCATCGATGAAGGAACTGAACCAATCTTGGCACACAGAACTCCCACGACCAACAGAAAATACTGGAAGGGTTTGGTGTGCATTGACCTTGAGTTTTGGAGTTGTAGCTCACCAACATCCAGAGAGCACTGTGGACTCAAACAATGATGGATCTGGACCAAACTTGGCAGAAATAATCAATATGCCGAAATGTGAACACCAGTGGAGTTTGGGGAAAATAGACTTTGACATATGGAGTTGTAGTAGCTGGAAGTTATAGTTCACCCACAATAAAAGAGCATTCTGAATCCCACCAATGGTAGAATTGGGCCAAACTTCCCACACAGGACTTCCATGAACAACAGAAAATACTGTGTTTTCTGATTGTCTTTGGTGACTCCTCTCACACACCCCTGGTGACCACCCCAGGAGTCCTGACCCCCAGGTTGAGAAATGCTGTTCTAAGGAGAGGAGGTGTTTCTTTAGATGCCTCACTATGAAAAGTACAGTGCCATCTTTGTAGGGCCCCTTGTTCATTATACTGAGTGGGCCGGCAGACATTTGTCCCAAAGTCCTGTCCTATTGGTCCTACTGCAAGCTAAGCCACTTTAGCTCTGTTCAGCTGACCACACCTCTACATGATGATATATAAAAGATCACCTAGAAGCACTCTAAGAAAGCATTATAATAAACCAACCTGAAGGCGCGTAACACAGACACACAATCATGATGAACACTATCCTTAGTATTTATACAATGTAATAAGGATAATGATTCATGAAGGAGGAAGAGCACAATGTTTCAGTGATATGCAGTTTTCTGGCATAATACTTACAGGGAGAGATGCTAACTATAACAGCTTTTCTTACCTAGAAAAGGACTTTGGTTAACAAGCTCCAAACCAAGCCCTGAAATTTACACCAGTCACACCCAACACAAGCACATAACTCATCCTTTTGTGGAGCAAATATGTTTATATACAGTAGAAATTCATGAGTCAAGTTTAAAAGCTCGTGTTGACTGGAGTTTTATGTATGTATTTTCTACAGGTTCAAAATTCATTTCAGCACCCTGTGACTTACCTTGTTCAGCCATTCCACCCTCTCAACATCAGGAAAGTGAACCTGCCAAGCAAGAACAAACAAAAGTGAGCAGAGAGTTCATTTCACCTAATAAATTGACCAGCAAGATGCAATTAAGAAGACAAAAACTGAAAAGACGCCCATGAGACACAGCAATGGACTCTACAATTAAATGGCTCTTTTCAATGGGGTGAGAGATTCTGCTGATATTTATACATTTGTATACTTATCAGCTGACCAGAAGGTCGGCAGTTCAAATCCACGGCATGGGGTGAGCTCCCATTGCTAGCCCCAGCTTCTGCCAACCTAACAGGTCGAAAACATGCATATGTAAGTAGATCAAAAGGGACCACTTCGGCGGGAAGGTAATAGCATTCCGTGCATTCACGTGACATAGGAGGTGTCTACGGACAACGCCAGCTCTTTGGCTCTGAAATGGAGATGAGCACCAAACCCCAAATTCGTACACGACTAGACTTAATGTCAAGAGGAAACTGTTACCTTTTATACTTATCAGCAAGTTCCAGGGAAGCTTGTAAGAAAGTATTTAGAATATACTGATGACAGAGTATAGGTTTAGCTCATTTTTCTCAAGTAGTGCACATTACTGCCAGTTGCTCAATATGTCAAATTGGGAGTAAGGCTCATTGAGTTTAATGAGCCTTACTCCTAGGAAAGCACATAAAGGATCTCATTCCCAAGTGTCCTTTGAAAGATATAGCTCTGAATATTTATTGCATCTTGGCAGCACACAGAATAGCATGTGGGTGGGTGCAGGAGGAAACACAAAGTAGAGCCAACTCCTACTCTACTACTTCCTTGTTTATTTTTCCTCTTCTTTCTTTCCTCTCTTTGTAACTGTTTCTAAGGCCCAGACTAATGAAGAAATTTGAGCACAGCCCTGGAAGTAAATATCACCATTGCCACCATCATAATGGTTACTGAGACCACAGATCAATGGCAGAACACAATACTAAATACATAGAGAGAGCCTGAAATATCCAATCAAAAGTACGAATATCAGATTTGAGCCCTATTCAACTGCTTTGAGCCAAAATCTCATGAAACCATGAGCAAAACACAAATCTCTGCCAGCAGGGATCTAGTGGCCATATGAAAGGACATATGAAAAATTCCATATGAAGAGTGACTGGAATGGGTCCTGGACGCAACCCCACCTCCTACCACTATACGTGGTAGGATGACATTCATATACACTTGGGTGATAGGGAAAACAGAACAATCTTCATTTTTGTAGTCAGTGAGTAGCTGGAGGCAGAGCTCTGCCTATCAGCCATGCAGTCAGCTACTCCTGCAACACCTTTTGCAAGCAGGAGCCCCCGGTGGTGCAATGGGTTAAACCCTTGTGCTGGCAGGACTGAAGAGGTTCGAATTTGGGGAGAGCACAGATGAGCTCCCTCTGTCAGCTCCCGCTCCCCGTACGGGGACATGAGAGAAGCCTCCCACAAGGATGGTAAAACATCAAAATATCTGGGCATTCCCTGGGCAATGTCCTTGCAGACAGCCAGTTCTCTCACATCAGAAGCGACTTGCAGTTTCTCAAGTCGCTCCTGACACACACACACACACACAACCTTTTGCAAGCAGGTATATTAGCTACCTCTTTGCACAATGGAGTGCTTGTGCTGGTACAGCCTGGAGTTATGCCAGTCTAAATCACAAGCAGGACTAAGGCCCTGGATAGTTAAGACCTGCTGGTATAAGACAGTACGGAGCTAGAGTATAGCCAGGCACTACTCTTGGAAGACCATCATCCTCGGGCTACAAGGGATCACCTAAGTAATTAAGTAAGGCATGTTTAATACACATCTAAACTGCATTTTATGATCATGGTAATGATGCCTGCTAACATTTTGGGCAATAAATATCTTATGCATTTTCCTTGGATCAAAATTGGAACTGCGGTGGATATAGTTCTAATAAGAATTTCTGTACTTATTGAAAATAAGGGAGTCCCACTCCAGGAAAACGCAAACATTTAATTTTTTATTATTGACGACTGATTTTATTTTAGATTTTCTTTTGGGTTTCTGACAAATGCTGTCTGCATTTTAAAAAATAAATCCAAATCAATGATGTCCATCCATAACTTTCAAATGTTAGAACAAAATTTAAAAAGTTATATTTTGGACTACAACTCCCAAAATCTTCGAGGCAGCCTATCCAATCACTCATATTGTAGCTGAGGAATATTTAAGAGCAGTAGTAAGTTTATGTCATACTTAATATTCAAACCATAGTCACACCTCACTGCATGATACAGAGTCATCTACACTACATTGTAGTGTGACTAGGTCATATTTTAGGCAGATTTTCATTTTCTTTCAGTTGCTAATATATCCTTTCATCAGCATCCACTTCCTGCTCTTTGATGGAATCTGAAAAATGGACGACCAAATAACCTTTTAAAGGAAAAAGTCTGAAAGACTGAATTTCACCACCCAGAAACAAAAGAATGCTACAGGTCATGTGGGCAATCCCAGAAATGCAGTTTGGCAAGGAAACAAATAATAGCTGAGTGTCCTCAGTGGAATTATGACACTCAGAATAGAAGTGTTTTGTGGGCAGATATTGTTCTGAAAACCTCAGACAAACAAATGAAAGCTCTGGTAAGCTATGAAAGTTTTATAGAGCTACATAAAAAATTGTTGTATGCTCCAGTGTCATTCTATAAAGTTCATATCTGACAAATATAAAAGTGCCCAAGATTTTCTGAGGGAAGTCATGATAATTTAGAGGCAGTGTGTTGTAGTTGTTTGAGCATGACACTGGAGACCAGGCTTTGAATCCCTGTTTATCCATGGAAACTGGGAATAAGGCAAACACAAGCTCTCTGAATGTATCTTGCTGAGAAAATCCCATGATAGGTTCACATTCGAGTCACCATAAGTTGGAAACAACTTGAAGGCACAAAGTTGCATTTCTTAGACTTATATTACTCTTTTTTTTAACTACAGTCCCCAGAGGAGATCAAAGTACTTATTAACTTCCAACAGGCAAATGAAGAACCAGATGTTTAAAAGAAAAACCATCCATGCAAAACAATCTCTACTAAAGCCACAGCTAGCATCTGATCTTGGAATTAAACCTCTTCCTGTGTCAAGGACTGCCCACCTTAAACCACAGTGGTTCTCAACCTTCCTAATGCCATGACCCCTTAACACAGTTCCTCATGTTGTGGTGATCCCCCAACCATAACATTATTTTTGTTGCTATTTCATAACTGTAATTTTGCTACTGTTATGAATTGTAATGTAAATATCTGATATGCAGGATGTATTTTCATTCACTGGACCAAATTTGGCACAAATACCAGATACACCCAAATTTGAATACTGGTGGGGTTGGATGGAGGATTGATTTTGTCATTTGGGAGTTATAGTTGCTGGGATTTATAGTTCACCTACAATCAAAGAGCATTATGAACGCCACTAACAATGAAATTGAACCAAACTTGGCACACAAAACTCCCATGACCAACAAAAATACTGGAAGAGTTTGATGGGCATTTATCTTGCATTTTAGAGTTGTAGTTCACTTACATCCAGAGAGCACTGTGGACTCAAACAAGGATGGATCCGGTCCAAACTTGGCACAGATAATCAATATACCCAAATGTGAACACTGGTGGAGTTTGGGGAAACTAGATCTTGTCATTTGGGAGTTGTAGTTGCAGGGATTTATAGTTCACCTACAATCAAAGAGCATTCTGAGCTCCACCAATGATGGAATTGAACCAAACTTGACACACAAAACTCCCATGACCAATAGAAAATACTGGAAGGGTTTGATGGGCATTTATCTTGAGTTTTGGAGTTGCAGTTCACCTACATCCCGAGAGCACTGTTGCCTCAAACAATGATGGATCTGGACCGAAGTTGGCACAAATACTCAATATGCCCAAATGTGAATACTGGTGGATTTTGGGGGAAATAGACCTTGACACTTGGGAGTTGCAGTTGCTGGGATTTATAGTTCACCTACAATCAAAGAGCATTCTGAACCCCACCAACGATAGAATTGGGCCAAACTTCCCACACAGAACCCGCATGATAAACAGGAAATACTGTGTTTTCTAATGGTCTTTGGCGACCCTCTGACACCCCCTCGTGACACTCCAGGGGTCTCGAACCCCAGGTTGAGAATGGCTGCCATAGATATATCTCCATTGTCATGATATGGAAATTCATATCTTGACTCAAAGAAACTATTGTGGCCTTTACTAAGCTATGTATAGATGGTTGTCACATTTCTATGTTTGATAATTAATGACATTTACAAATCCTCTACAAGTTGAATCAATTTAGGTTGTTGTCTGTCCGTAACACAATTGTCAGTCTCTCATCAGATTTATAGTTGTGATTTTTAAGCTACTGTTCTCCCATAAAATAAATCATCTTCATCTCAATAACTTCCTCTTTCCTCCCAGTCAGTGAGACAACATGCAAATATTTGGGCAGGAGCACTTGCAGGGAGCCAGATAAATGTCATTATCCCAGGCTAATAATAACAACCAATAATCAGCAACCTCCAAAGAATGAACGACTGCACGCTGCCAATTGGCTGGTAAGCCACATTACATTTTTACAGTGCACAGGATCTAAAGGAGAATCTCTCTCTCTATATATATAACTTCTGAATAAACATACACAAGTATGTTTATTCAGAGAACCTTTTACACTACTTCATTATACACATGGAAATTGGGTCATGTGTGTCCAAACTAGATTACATTATAGGTTAAGATGAAGAATGCATAAACTAGGAGAGGTTGCAGCCGTTTGTTTTTGCCTGAGCCTACTGGGAAGGACATTTCACCTTCTCTTTTACTTCCTACCCCTCTCCCTAAGTTAACTGAGTGTAAAATATTTTTGCATTTTCAACTGAGTTTGAAGCAACTGAAATAAGCCAATATGAAGAGGGAAAGTAGAAGGAAGAGAGAGAAACTGGACTATTTTAAAGAGGGGGGTTAAAAGTGGGATGATGGAGAATTAATGAGGACCATCCAAAGAAATTGGGACAGTTGAGTACAAACTCAATGCTCTGATTCCACTGTAACTGCCATGGCTCCACTTTAGGATTTGGAGCAGGTTGAAAATGTCTCTTGATATTTAACTGTAAACCAGGTTTCCAGCTTCTAATAGTTTAAACATTATTATTACTGCCCCTGGTTGCGCAGTGGGTTAAACCACTGAGCTTGTTGACTGAAAGGTCACAGGTTCAAATCTGGGGAAGCGGCGTGAGCTTCCGCTGTCTGCCCCAGCTTCTGCTAACCTCACAGTTCGAAAACATGCAAATATGAGTAGATCAATAGGTACTGCTTTGGTGGGAAGGTGACGGCACTCCATGCAGTCATGCCGGCCACATGACATTGGAGGTGTCTATGGACAATGCTGGCTCTACAGCTTAGAAATGGAGATGAGCCTCAACCCCCAAAGTCGGACATGACTGGACTTAATGTCAGGGGAAAACCTTTACCTTTACCTATTACTACAAAAAAGATTTGCTATGCCTAGTCTGTGCTTAGAGGCAAACTAAATGCCCTGCTCAGACACAAGAGCACACAGAATGGAGGTTTGCGTCTTTGCTTGTGTGCTGCAAAGTTGCTATTCACCTGCTCTCCTGCTGTTTGCCATTCATGCTGTCCAAAAGGAAAAAAAAAAACACCATGGCTTGGTTTTCCCAGGAGCTTCCAGTAGATAATGCTGAGGAAGTTTATTATTGTTGCCGCGAGGCTCAACAACACCATCGCAACCCACCATAGGAAAAATAACAACAGTACTGATTCAAGTTGAGCCATGAGGACAGATTATAGAAATCTACTGGATAAACCATACTCTCTCAGCCTCAGAGGAAAGCAATGACAAATCTCCACTGAACAAATTGTGCCAAGAAAACCCTGTGACGGGTTCACCCTAGGGTTACCATAAGTCAGAAATGACTTGAAGGTACATAGCAACAAGGCGCAGGCATGTTACTTCAGTCAAAGATCCTACAGCACCCAGACATAGAGTGCTAGCATGATGTAGCGGTTTGAATGTTAGACTATGATTCTAGACACAAGGGTATGAATCCCCTGGCCATGGGATGACCTTGAACAAGTCACACCCTCTCAGCAAGCAAAGTCAAACCCTCTCTAAATAAATCTTGCCAAGAAAATTCTGTGATACATTTGCCATAAGACAGATTTGTCTTGAAGGCAAACACTAACAACAACACATTACATGCCAAAGAATAGTATGATAAAATATAGGAGTTTTGTATTAGTAAAGGTCTAGACTACTAGCTAGCCAGCTGGCTAGCAGGACTGATTCAAGAGTTGCATTTTTATTGATGTATTTTATGAAGGCCGCTCCCATTTCAAGAAAGCACTAAAAACTTTAAAGCATGCATGAAATTGTACACATATAGAAATTCCATCCATTGTTGGCAAGCCTAGTCTAAAAATGCTTTCATGTCACTTGTTTTGTAGCAATAAACATATTCTCTCTGTGTCATTCAAAGGCAAAGAGGCGACATCGAGGTATTCAGCTCTTAAGTACTTCTGAGAGCATAAATTTCCCTGCAGTTATCATGTTTTCCGTTGTAAATGGCAGTAACTTCAGTTCTTACCAAGTGTTTTTAAATGAAGGAGGAAATATAGCCTACTACATTTGTTGGCAGAATCAAAGAAAAAACGTTGTTGTTGTTTATTCGTTCAGTCGTGTCTGACTCTTTGTGACTTCATGGACCAGCCCACGCCAGAACTCCCTGTCAGCTGGCCCAGGCCAGCTCCAATTCTTTCAAGGTCAAGCCAGCCACTTCAAGGATGCCATCCATCCATCTTGCCCTTAGTCAGCCCCTCTTCCTTTTTCCTTCCATTTTCCCCAGCATCATTGTCTTCTCTCAGCTTTCCTGTCTTTTCATGAACTTCATCTTTGCCTCTAATATCCTTCCTTCCGGTAAGCAGCTGGGCATTATTTCCTGGATGATGGACTGGTTGTATCTTCTTGTGGTCCAAGGCACTTTCAGAATGTTCCTCCAACACCACAGTTCAAAAGCGTCTTTCTTCCTTCGCTCAGCCTTCCTTATGGTCCAGCTCTCACATCCATAGGTTACTATGGGGAATACCATTGCTTTAACTATGCGGATCTTGGTTGCCAGTCTACTCTTCACTATTTTATAGGGATTTGATCATCTTCTGACCTGGAAGTCCCATCTTCTGATGGTTTATTGACATATCTCTGGTTGTACTGATCCATTTAGTTTTTGTGGCATGAATACTGGGATGGGTTGCCATTACCTTTCCCAGGGATCGTATTTAATCTGACCTCCCTGCCATGACCTTCCCGTCTTGGGTGTCCCTTCACGGTTTCACTCATGGCATCATTGAGGCGCTGAAGCTCCAGCACCGTGACAAGGCAACAATCCTTTGCAGGAGCAACATTAGTCACTAGCTAATGAAGACTGTTCAAGAGTTAGAAGCAGACTGTGTATTAGCAATAAAGCATTTTAAATTCCTTTCCCCCATTCCTTGATGAATAATATCCTGGTTCAAGTTCATTGTTAAGACAATCCACTTTGTAAATTAAGGAGTAAGGACTAAGAG
This sequence comes from Anolis sagrei, assembly GCF_037176765.1. Classification (NCBI taxonomy): domain Eukaryota; kingdom Metazoa; phylum Chordata; class Lepidosauria; order Squamata; family Anolidae; genus Anolis; species Anolis sagrei. Next base: position 218,595,458 of record NC_090021.1, on the reverse strand, counting down.
TCTAACGCGAAACGTATTTGGGGACCTTGGCTCACATAAACTGGAATGGTATCGTGATCAGAGTATTATATTAGAACTGAGAAGATCTAGATTCAAATCCTCACTTTGCCATGTAGGCCTCAACATGGATGTAATTAATTGGAGAAGGGAGATGGAAGAAAGGTGGGATATAAATGTAACAAGACAGGTAAACAAATAAATTGTTTGTCCCCTTTCAAGTCCACAGGGCTTGCTGGGACCCCACTGAGCAGATCTTAGGGAAAAGGGGGTATAAATACAATAAATATGAACTAAATAACCCCATAGACTTACTTCAGCACTGACATGTTTACTGCAAGTCCAGTTGTAATATTAGTAGGGGAAACTGTAGATACCATCATGTAGGATAGGTCCTTTCCTTTTTCTCCTCGGCCGCTTGGAAAAGGAAGGGGCCCAAGGCTGTTAGGAATTGTGGGAGTTGAAGTACAAAACACCTGGAGGGCTGAAGTTTGCCCATGTGTGATGTAGGCCTTTCACTTATTAACAACTTAAATTCAATTTGGCAAAAAAACCCCAAGTTGTTGTGTGCCTTCAAGCTTGGGTCCCCAACGTTTTAGTGACCCAAACCCAACCCAATATGATTTTTTTTTGCAAGATTGATTGAGGTTTGCCCTGTTCTTCCTGAGACTGAAGCCAGGACTCAAAAACAACTTTGGAGAGCCTTTTTTATTACAGTTCCCAGAATCCCCCAGACAGCCTCTATTAGGGCAGGGGTCCCCAAACTACGGCCCGCGGGCCATATGCGGCCCGCCGAGGGCATTTCTCCGGCCCGCGAGGCCTGGCCTGGCCTGTCCACGCCCACCCAGTGCCGCTCTGCCCATCGCGGGAACTCTCTGCTCTGGCCGCTCTGCTCGTGTGGGAGGGAGAAGCCTTTTGTAGTTTACCTGCCTCCTTGGAGACCAGAGCGGCCGGAGCAGAGGGTTCCTGCAAAGGCCGGAGCGGCGCCGGGTGGGCGTGGCCAGAGAACGCCAGCGTTCCCTGGCCACGCATGCCCGGCGCTGCTGGCCACGCCCACCCGGTGCCGCTCCAGCCTTTGCAGGAACCCTTTGCTCCTGCCGCTCTGGTCTCCAAGGAGGCAGGTAAACTACAATTCAAAAACCAAAGGACACTGCCCACCAAACCCTTCCAGTATTTTCTGTTGGCCATGGGAGAACTGTGTGCCAAGTTTGGTTCAATTCAATCGGTGGTGGGGTTCAGAATGCTCTTTGATTGTAGGTGAACTATAAATCCCAGCAACTACAACTCCCAAACGTCAAGATTCTATTTCCCCCATACTCCACAAGTGTTCCCATTTGGGCATATGGAATATCAGTGCCAAGTTTGGTCCAGATCTATCATTGAGTCCACAGTAATTGATGGAGGCAGGTGAACTACAACTCCAAAACCAAAGGACACTGCCCACCAAACCCTTCCAGTATTTTCTGTTGGTCATGGGAGAACTGTGTGCCAAGTTTGGTTCAATTCCACCTTAGATGGGGTTCAGAATGCTCTTTGATTGTAGGTGAACTATAAATCCCAGCAACTGCAACTCCCAAATGTTAA